>NW_028141169.1:10601065-10764529 GCF_030444845.1 Prenolepis imparis
CTCCTGATCGAGAAAAATCAATAGATTTCCTTTCTCTCTCTTTCTTTTTCTCTTTCCGTCGATGCGCCTGCACTTTGGCAATTAAAAGATTCCTTCCTAACGATCCAAAAAGACGTACGCAAAGTGCAAGAATGAGAGGGGGACCGGGAGAATGCTGCGCGCGTACCCCGATATTATGACGGCGAATATAGCGCGAGTGTGATGTATGGTGCAATTGGACGTTCGACATAGGATGCACGCGGAGGCGGGGTGGCAGAAAGAGAGAAAAGATACGTCCCTTTTCGATCCACCAAATAATTGATGCATGTTCGAGCCTCCGCAGGGTTCAATGGATAATGATGGGGGTCCGGACTCTGCCTGGAATCCCCAGGCTCCGCGGTTGCAATCCTGTCCCCCTATACCTCATCCTTTTCTCATCCTCTCCGTGCATCTGTCCCTACTCCCCTTACACATCTACAGATATAGACTTTCTTCATCCTTTGGCAGAAAAGGAGATCATTCCACCACTACGTTATTAAATTGAAATCCCCCCGTAAAACGGATTGTGATTGGTACCGTCACGATCCGTTCGTCAAATATTTTTCAAATGAAAAACTATATTTTCCTCGTAATAATTCAGAATAATTTTTAAAAACAATTTTTCTATAATAATTTATAAATTATAATAATTTATTATATCATATCACGAATTTTTTAATTGTGAACGTCGTATATATAAATTCAACAAAGATTAAAATACATCTACAGTACAGTTTCAAATGAATATTAATCAAAGTTTGTCGAAGTTGATTTATGACATCGTCATTTCATCTCATCTCTTTTCAGCAAATCGTCACTATATATAGCGAATGTAACAATCCGCGCAATCTAAAAATAGCAGGTTTGCAGCAACATGAAGATGTTATATGCGCAAACGTTTGTCGATATGTATTAGCATTCCACGACAATCGCGTGAGGTATTTCGATAATTCGACGGAGACGTGTCGCTGATCGTGATCGGTGAGCGAATTCGCGAAACGAGGTGAGCAGTATCGATATATCCTCCGCGACATCAGTGTCACTGAAGGCTTCATTGTATTTCTATGCTCACAGTATATATAGGTATACATACCGAACAATATGATTAATTAATATACTCTATTAATTAATACATAAATTATTATACATTATTTGTGCATTAATTAATACATTAATTCGCGCAGATTAATTAATACATATAAATACATATGCTAAAAGAACACTTGCCTGCCCCTTGTCATCTCTATTCTCTTTTGAAATAAAATAGCAATTTTATTATTCATACAACTATTTGTGAATCACTCTGAGAAATAATTGCAAATTTGCCCGTCATATCCAGATTGACAAATGATAAATTTTTTTTATTCTCTGAGCAAAATGTATAAAGTATTAGTGTAGTGTCGCAAAATTGTGACATTAAATTTATCATTCAATTAAATCGACGCTGATTGACGTTGTGCTGCAATATTTGATATTCAGTAATGATTTTCATATGATGCATTTATTTGCATACAGTGATTCAGAGAAATGTTAGGCAAATATATCCCAGGAGCTGTGCAACACCACTTATACGAATTATTTTTATTTGCATATATAAATATTAAAAATCTTCAAATCAATATTTTTTTAGATGACTAGAACAACGCAAGCGTTCTTTAATTTTATGTTAAAATAATATTTATGAAAAAATAATATAAAGTTTGTTACAACTCAATTTATATTTTCAACAGAAATCAGCTGATAACTGTCAAAATATTGATTTAGAGTTTAGAGTATTATAACATCATTTAAAATATATTATTTTATTTAATTTTATTTTGAACAAACTGATTGATTTTTTCCGTAAATTATTAAACATTCATTAAGATTCATCGTTCTGATATTTAAGTATGGTACGAGAAACCGCGATAATTCAGAAATCATTGTCAAAATACGCCTTGAATGAACTGACTTCGTAAAGAACGTTCGAAACTACACTAAACGAGTGCAATCGCGAGTATAGGTGACTAAAATGTATGAAAGAAAAAGTTGTGTGAGTAAATAGAGACATGAATCATGTAGTATGCGCGATAAGAAACCCGATTTCAGGCGGTACGTACGCGACAACTACGTTTATACCTTCTTTAGTGACGCGCGACACCGAAACAATTGAAGGTCGTCGAAGAATATATTTTTTGCCTCAGTTTTTATCTGCGTATCGAGTTTCGGACGCGCGTTTCGAGTTTCCGAGCCGTGCTCACTCGAGCATGAAGGAATTGGAGATAATGCAAGAAAGACGCGACGAGGAATAGAGAAGGACGCGAGATGCTCGGTTTCGAAAGAAAAGGACGCGAAAAAAAAATAGAGAAGGACGCGAGATGTTTCGCGAGTCAATGAATCTCTCTCTTCTTTCATTGAATAGAGAATTGAGCGATATTGGCCATTACTCAATGATTTCGCGCGGCTTATTTAGGTCAGAAATTTCGGGATGTCATAGATATATCGTGTCACGCGGATTATAATTAATCTGTCCTGCAATGATTTTCTATTGTACTATGAATTGAATGATTACGATTATTGATTATCGATTGACGCGAATTATTTGATTCAGATAATACGAGACGCTACACCAATAAAAATTGCGAGATAGTTTATTAGATTAACAAATCTCTTAAGTTCCAATTTTTTATTGGATCATGATAATAGTAAAGCGAAAATTTGCTAATTAAATTTTGAAATAATAATACATTATGAAGATTGAAATAATATGTTTTAAATAATATGTCATAATATTTTAAACTCGATTAATATTTTTGACAGTTATCAGCTGATTTCTGTCAAAAAATATTAATCGAAGATAAAGTATTATAACATATTTTTTATTTACAACATATTACTATTTTAATTTTTACAACATATTATTTTAAAATTTAATTAACAAATTTTCGCTTTAATATTTTTAAATCAGCCGAATAAAGCATTAATTTGCTACTTAAATTTTAAAATAATATGTTATAAAAATTAAAATAATGTTTTAATTTTTAATATGTCATATTACTTTAAACTCGATTAATATTTTTGACAGTTATCAGCTGATTTCTGTCAAAAAATATTCGCGGAAATTATAATATATATTATAATATATATATAATTTACAACATATTACTATTTTACTTTTTATAACATATTATTTCAAAATTTAATTCGCAAATTAACGCTTTATTAACATTTTTTGACAGAAATTAGCTGATTAAAGCGTTAATTTGCTAATTAAATTTTAAAATGTTTTAAAAATTAAAATAGTAATATGTTTTAAATATGTTATAGTCCTTTTAACTCGATTAATATTTTTGACAGTTATCAACTAATACGTGATATCACAATGCATCTTCCGAACGATTTTTCTATTGAATTAATTGAGAGCGAAAATAGAATGACTTTAATTGTTGACTACCGAGCAATGACTAATTACAGCACGGATTAATTAATACATAATAATACATATGCTAAAAAAAACTCTTGCCTTAAGATTCTCTTTCTAAATAGCGATTTTAATATTTATGTAATTTTAATATTTATGCACTATTTGTCGATTAAATTTTACAATTATAGACAAATTGTTAAAAATAAATTTTGCGTAGCAAATCAATTGCGTGTTTAATAAAATCCGCAATTGTCAACTTTACGCAATACATCTCCTTAATTTCATTATACATATATATATTGCCGTACACTCTATATATATGTCGAAAAAAACTTCCTTCGCTTATTATCAATCTTTTACGAAGAATGTAACATGTTTCTCTTCCTATAGGTCCATATAAAATCGCCTCCGATGCATTCTTCGTTACGACTACATGTGGCGAGCCTACCGCGATAATTAATTGAATAATGGCATGGAAATATTGCAACGGCGATTTTTGCCAGCAGGACAAAGGTCGGCAACATCAAGGCTCATTGAGGATCCTAAACGTATGTATATATATATATATATAGAAAGAAAGAGAGAGAGACACGTGCCGTTTGTATACGCCGCCGTAGAGGGTCGATATCCCACGCGAGAATGTCGATTGGAATTACGTCAAGAGGAAATATTCTACTCTCTCTGTGTTGGCGGGAGTTTACCGTTTTACATTCGAGATTCGAGAACCGCGGCACGGCGACTCAAAGGTTACAAACGCACTGACCCATGCGTGTCACCGTTATTTCCATTGATTTTTCTCCTCGAAAATCCCCAGAGCGTTCGCGCGATCCCCAGCCTTTCTCTTTCCTTCTGTCCCGTTGACGCCAGCACGTACGAATCGAATCGAAACACTCGCTCCTCCCGAAGAAGTTAGAAGGTGCGCGTCATTACCTTACTTGTGTAGTACATGGGAAACGGCTGTGAGGATCCGGAGAGTTCTTTTTCCAGCGGCTCTCTCTCTCTCTCTCTCTTTCTCTCTCGAGCTACCGTATTTGCATGATTGACGGACTCTCAGGACAGAAAGGGATGGAGAGAAGGAGAGTGCGATAACCCTCAATCGCGAATGAAGGCACGGATTGCAGTCCCCCGTTCCCTATTTGTCCCGATGCGCGTACTTATTAACGTTGTTGCGGCCTTAATCACGGTTGCTGCCAGTTTAATCTCCAGTGTAATTCTGGATTTCCCTTCTGGCTTTGCTCCGATTGATTAACCGCACGGAAGTCCCTTCTAATCTGTCTTTCGTTCGTCTTAAGGGAGCATGGAATGATGGCTAATTTGTGTGTGCAACATTGTAGATCGCCTCAAGCTAAACTACAACACGAGAACCAAGGTACTATATCAGTTGTGAATATAATTATATATTTAAATCTCTCGTACGAGACTTGTACTCTGTCTAAAGAGAAACATTGCACACAATTCGATATTTAAAATCTCTCCTCTCGGGTCAATGATCCAAGACATTTCGCAATCAAAACCGTTTTAGCCCATTTCGATTCTCATTCGATTACTTCTAACGCTGCTTTTTGCGAAGATACATCTGCTCGATATATATCACAATTAAATTATCGATCCAATAATACGACTTTGATAGAAACGCGAGATTCGACTAGCGCGAATTAACGGTAGAGTAAATCGTGAGAGATCTCGTCGGTGGTTCTCTCGTCGTCTCCTCCGCAGGAGAGGAAATCGTGCAAACGCAGAGAGAGACGGTCCCTCCGCCGAGACAATTCGATCCCTCGATATTATCGGAGACGCGCCCTGGCAACCCTCTTCTCGCAGTCGAGACGTTCCATCCCTTCACGACGACGGATTGCACGACGTTAGGATCGATCTGGCGCTCTGGAGATTGTCACTGCACGCGCGAACGCTCCTCTCTCGAGCGCCCTCGAGTATAAGCACCACTACCTTACGCCCGTCAAATTGAATCTCGATACACTCGGTTGACCGCCGGTAGCTGCTTCTAATCCAGACTTCTACGAGACGAGAATCTCATCGTGTGCGATATAGTTCGGGGATCTCTAATATTTCTTGCGCGGTATTTGATACTTGGAGGAGACAGACGTCTAACTAGATATACATATATATTCATGATACAACGCGCGTCCCGGAAGATGACGGCTTATCGAATTTCAGTCAAGAGAAAACGGCTCTCAAGGAATCCTGTAATCGACGTAAACTACTCGACACTTGCTCGGCCGCTAGTGTTATTTTCGCTCACAGTTTGAAAATTTGTTTTCTTGTTAAAAACGGTCCCCGTTAAAATTTGTGTGTTAAATATTTAACACATTCATGTGTTAAATTAATATATTGCTGTTGTGTTAATTGAACTCAAATGTTAAATTATTAAAATAACTGAAAAAAGTGTAAAAATAACACAATGTGTATTTACTTTTAACTTTACACAATAAATATGTTCGGTATTATTAGTAACAAGATTTATCTGTTAAAATTTACAAAAAAAAAATGTTAATTTTACTTTATAATATAAGTGGGGATGATAAAATGTAAAATTAACAATTTTTTAAGTTAATTTTTACATTGTTAATTGCTATGTTAATTTAACACAAAATTTATTTTAAGTTTACTTGAAGTTTGCATTTCTTTTATGTTAAAATATTAACACAGTATTTGTGTCATCATTTAACATATCCGTATTATGTTAAATTAACACAAAATTTCTGTGGATCATTTGGGACATGTGATATTTGTTAAATTTAACACAAATTTTTCAACTGTATAAGAAAAAATCGATGCCAAGAAATTTATCGTTTTAAAAAGATATTTGATAGAGTGAATTTTAAACTGTATTACCAGATACCCTGATAATTATAATTTCTATCTACAATTTTCATTACAATATTCTCTGTACACATTTCGACGAATTATTTCATTGGTCTTTCGTAGCGAGATTTGATGCATCGATCGCGTATAGTTATGTATGACAGAAACCGCTGGAATATTTCAACGATATATGTAGTTAGATTGCAAATCCTCTGAACACACATACAATATCTTAAGCGCGCGAGTTTGTCTCTTTTCCAGGTCTTTTTGTCAAAGTTGTCGCTCTACTATGATTCGGATACCGTTATACGGCGAGTTTTGCCAACTCGGAGACACACGTAACTGTCTAATAACATTAATAATGAGAAACTCTTCGTAGGTGGTCGCGTGTGTACAAGCCAAGGGAGATTTTCAGAGATTAGTTCGATCAGGGAAGAGTATCGTGTGCCGTCGAAGTGTCATTACGCGTAAGTGCAACATGCATCATGTGATTACGGCCGCGACGTCAGGCGAATGAGCGGGAAACGATACTCTCTCAAGCGATTTCAATTAAATTACCGTCGATATAGGCAACGGCAAATATTCAATATTCTCGGAGAAATTGCAAGTTATTATCTCGACACGTATTTCACAGCGGCAAACTTGAAGGAGCAAAGAGGAAGAGATTACTTTCGTCGGAAAAGTTCGCACGATGAAGTGAAACACGTCCAGTTACTCTTCAACAACGCCTAAGTACGTGATTTCGTTCCAGCTGTATCAGATTTTCCAAGTTTAACGTTCACTTTAGAACGACTAAAGATGTTAAATATTCAAATGGGGAGAAAGAGATAAGTAAAATAGCGAAGTCGAGTCGAGAATTTTTTTTCGATCTCAATCTAACATCTACTTTGATATTTTAAACAGTCAAATCGCTTTCTTGCGAAACTATTTAATCTAGTTTTTTCGAAAGCTCTTTTAAATCTCTTACAAAAATTTTCGTTCGCTACCTATTTCAGATATAAAACAGAAGCTCAATTCTTATAAATTAAATCTATCGAAATCCTCTAGAATATCCTTATAAACATGAGAAAATTGAGATTGAAAATAAAAGCAAAACAATATGAAAAAAATGATTGAAATTTATGATAATCTTACATAAATCCAAAAAATCATAAACTGACAGAGTACCGGGAAAAAAACTGTGTGTGATTTAATATTCTACAAAAAATTTATCTATAAAAATGTAAGGATCAAATTAAATTTCACGATAAGCTTCAAATCTGATGTTTTATCGAAACTTAATAAATTTTTTATTACACTTTTCTCTAATTTTTTGTAAAACTTTTCGGTTTTGGCGCATTCGACCAATCTAAATAAGTGCAGCATTGTGTTGTCATGCGAGGACCGTTAGGACAATGTATCTTCACGCGCGCGATTATCCCTCCTATGCCCTGTGCTTCTTTAAACTCGGGTTCGTGCACGTATGCACGTATGCACGCACGCGTGTACGCGTGTATGAAACGCACGCAAGCCTCGTGAGAACGGCGCTCTCTTGATTCTATTGGCGCCACACCGCTCTGCGGGGGAAAAAAAAAAGAAAGAAGAAACACGGAATGCGACACATTTCCGCGCTCCTCGTTGCGTGTGCTTTTTTTAAAAATAATTATAGTTTACATAATTTATATACATAATTTATGTGTTATGAAAGTTTTCTCCTACTTTCGATCTCAATCTAACATCTACGGCTTGATACTTTAAGCAGTCTCTCTCGAATCTTACTTTCTTTTTAAACTATATTTTTAATATGCAGTTTTGCCGAAAACGTCTCTTTTAAATTTCTAACAATGAGTAAGAGAGTATTCCTTTACTGTTTATTTGTAGCAGAATAAAAAGCTTAATTCCTATATAAATTATAAATCAATCTAAAATTATTCAATAAAATTAATTAATATTTAATTAATTAATAGTAATAAAAAATTACAATTAAATATTTTAGGATTCATAAATATGAAATAATTGAGGTTGAAAATATAGAAACAATATTTTGATTTGGATAGCTTTCGTAAGACATAGAATGTATTAATTTATGCATTAATAGTATATTTAGTTTTGTCGAATTGACTATTCCTCCCCCTATACCGGAAAAGAACGTAATTTTCTTGAAAATAAACTTATTTTGATCAAATTCATTCTGTATTTCTAACATTGCGTGAAACGTGATGTATATAACGCACAACTAAATATATTTATTTCCTTGCTATAAATTAAATATGATAGATGTGTGAGAGAAGAAAGAAAAAATCTCTGCTTCTCTTTTAATATTGACTCTCTTGTATAATACTTGCTTAACCACCTGCTGTGTATACGCTTATTTCCTAGCTATAAATGTTAAATGTATGAAAATGGTAAATGTATGAGAAGAGAAAAAAAATATCTGCTCCTCTCCTTTAATATCGTTCCTTGTATAATACTTGCTCTTAACCACCTGCTGTATATTAAATGACACAGCTTCTATATAAAAAACAAACGATGTTTAAATCTCTTTTCCCATACAGTCTTGCAAATATTGATACGTACATCGGTACTGATCCGAGGTATATTAAGTAGCAAATGTCAGATTCGATACGCATATATATATATCGTAGTACGAACACGTTACATACATGCGGAAGATAGACGTCGCGATCCAGACGTTGGTCGCACAATACTATCACGTGTGAACGAATTGACCACATGGCCAATATAAATAAATAACCATCATTGATATGCGAGACATGCGAGGTCGCTTGCGTGATCGATTGCCCGTCGTTACATGCGTGTACGGTAATCGCGCCGTAACCGTGTGCCAGAATCGCGAGTAAAGGCCAGCTTGAATCACTACGAAAATCCTTCTTTGACCCTCCCATGTATTCCGCTCTTACATGAAGATGCAATCAATTTTTTTTTCAACGTGACAGTAAAAAATAATACGATAAATTTCCTCAATCAGAGAAGATAATACACTATGCTAAAGTTTCTGTACGCTATATATAAAATACGTATCCCTTTTCTAAAAAAAAAAACATGTTATTGACATTGTTGTCGCTTTTTTGCGATGCTGATTGACTGTCTCGATTCGCTTTGTGCGTTAGATTCATAGCACTGTCATCGTGAGGGTTAGCAGTTTGACAATTTGTCCAAAATAAAATTAAATAAAATAATATTATGCTTTAAATATGTTATAATACTTTAAACTGAATTAATATTTTTGACAGTCATCAGCTGATTTCTGTCAAAAAATATTAATCGTGGATAAAGTATTATAACATATTATTTAAAACATAATATATTATTTTATTTTATTTTATTTTGGACAAACTGTCAAACTGCTAACCCTCGCGATGACAGCCTCTCAATGCTATGAATATAATACAAACGCAAATCGAGGCAGCTAATCAACATCGCGAAAAAGAAACAACAATACTTGCAAGAATCGACTTAACATGCCTTTTTTGGAAAGGGACTAGAACACAAGAGCACGCGCTACGCGTGCACCATTCCTCGATTTTATGTTAAAAAGAATGATACAGAAATCAGCTGATAACTGTCAAAAAATATTAATCGAGTTTAAAGAACTACAACATATTATTTAAAACATATTATTATTTTAATTTTTATAACATATTCTTATTTTAAAAATTAATTAACAAATTAACGCTCTAATCAGCTGATTTCTGTCAAAAAAATATTAATGTGTTAATTTGCTAATTAAATTTTAAAATAATAATAGGTTATAAAATTTAAAATAGTAATATGTTGTGTAAATAATAATGCCTTATTTGCGATTAATATGTTTTGACAGAAATCAGCTGATAACTGTCAAAAATATTAATCGAGTTTAAGGAATTATAATATATTATTTAAAACACATTATTTTATATTTTATAATATATTATTTTAAAATTTAATTAGCAAATTAACGCTTTATTAATATTTTTTGATAGAAATCAGCTAATTAAAGAGTTAATTTGCTAATTAAATTTTAAAATAATAGTTTTAAAAATTAAAATAATATGTTGTAGTTTCTTTAAACTCGATTAATATTTTTTGACAGTTATCAGCTGATTTCTGTCAAAAAATATTTTTCGAGTTTAAACAAACTTTATATAAAAATATCATTCTTCTTTATATAAAATCGTGGAATGGCGCACGCGTAGCGCGCGCTTGTATTGTTCTAGTTTAATATAAAATATTTAATATATAAAGTACCTACAGTAAAAAAAATTATCTCAGCAAATGTACTAGATGCCATAATTATGTGTATATATATCTATTTTGTATTAAAAAAAATAATTTTTATTTTTTTATCAGCACGGTCGAATAAAGATCACTCAAATATATTCTTAATTAATTAAACACCAATCAGACTTGATGCAATTCGACTTAAATCAGTTTCGTAGGAAATTATATGCAAGATTCGCCGCTTAATGCAACGCGAATGAAAATAACGAATCGATTTTCACGTTGAACCATCAGCTCAATCATCAAGCCTAATGTAATGAGAAATTCGCGTATACACGCGAATATTGTGGTCATCACGCGATTAAAATCAAAATGACGATACTATCCGGCTTACGTCAGAGCGAGTGGCTCCAGCCAGAATCCGGATACGATCGATGACGAGCACCTCGCGATGCGCTGATAGATTAGCAGCAGCAGCAGCCAGCAGCAGCGATTAACGACACTCGAATAACGCATTGGTTGCGCGGCGGTTTACGAGCGTGACTCACGTTCACGCCGGTAACATCGATAGAACCGAGTTAAATTATGTAAAGGTTCGCACACGCGCGTTCCGACACGTCGAGTCGGTCGAGCTGCGCTTGGTTGCCCCGGCAGCTATCGCTCTTAATGAGATGCACGAGGCGAACGCGAAGAGATCTCTCTCTCCCTCTCTCTCTTTCGTCGTCTATTTTCGCTCTTAAATTAAACCCGCACACGGCATTTTAATGACCGCAGATTTTCTAACTCGGCAACAAACTAAAACCACGAAATAGAGTATTCCCCTGGTTTTACAAAGAGCCTTCAATCAATTTCTGATAAGCGGATTAGATTAGCGTCGCGCGTTCCATCATCTCCGAAGATGAGACGCTACGGAAAGGAAAATTCCAAAAATATTTGCTGACATAAAAATACATCGAGGCAATTAAGAAAAAAATTATCCCTCTTGCGCGTCTCTTAGTTAGTTACTGATTGTCGTGATTTCAGCTGTGCGAGAGATTTCCCCGGTCTTTCGCGATGATAGG
Organism: Prenolepis imparis; assembly: GCF_030444845.1. Lineage (NCBI taxonomy): Eukaryota > Metazoa > Arthropoda > Insecta > Hymenoptera > Formicidae > Prenolepis > Prenolepis imparis. Next base: position 10,612,568 of record NW_028141169.1, read on the forward strand.
AGCTTGATTCAGTGAAGCATTGTTTCCGAACGATACGCATACAATGGCTCAAAGCGATTTGAATCTAATCTATGACTTATGGTCGCGATGCTCGCCTCTTGAATGAACAATGTGCGCACATATTTTTCCCGTTTTTTTCTTTCATTTTACGATTGGTTTAGGTCTCAGTTATATTCCAACTCGTAATCGTGTTCGATCTCTTCCTATTGGCCGACACAGTAATTGTTGGAAAAATCTTTTCGCATCTGCTTCCTCCCAATAAATTATCCAAACAATTATATCCCAGCATTTTGAAAATGTTTTAACATTAGCTATAAAAATATGTAATAAGAAATTTCTAATTAAAAAAATTCAAGATGATCTTTACTTGATTTTTACAAAGTGATTCAAGATTATATAGATAAAAGTTATCATCATTCGATAATTAAATTATTCGATTCTTTTACTCACAATTTAATATTCTTTTTACTATTATATGTAAGTATATTATTTGACAAGAATAAAATCTAAAATGCATAAATGGAAAAGTCAAAGAATAGAAGTCAATTTTATTTAAAAAAATATAACGAAAATTTCATTATTAAAAATACATAATTCAGAACAAAAAAAATTAATTTAATGATCCAATGATTAGATTAGCATAAAAGTGAGTATTTGATACAAAAATTTTTCCAGCATACTGTTTGATTTTTTACAGCAGAGGAAGATTTTTCTTGGATAAAAAAAATAATCGCAATATGTCATGTTGCACGACGTACGGAGAGACAGAGTCGCCTAACGTAAGGTGCCTGGGCAAAGGGAGGAAGTCAACGGCCACGACGATGTGCATTAGTCGGAAGAAGCATTACCTAACACACGGCGCGAGATTGGATCTGCTTGCGCGGACGGAGGAAAAACGCGCGCGAGTGGATGACTTCCTACATAGATAAGGATCATCGCGAACGAGTATCCTCTTTGAAGCGACGAGGTCGAGCCGGTCCTGCGATTCGCCATTATGCAATTCCTTGAATTCATCGGAACGTTTGTCGATGCGTCAGTACTTTCATCTCTTTTATTCGGATACATCAGCAAATTGTACTTTCGCCGAATTGCATTTCTCGAGAAAAATTTTAAGAAAATCATTTTCTCCGTGATCTACTCTTGACTTTTTACCTTTTAATCTTATTTTAAAATTTAGATAAAAAAGAGAGATGATATTGGAGTACAAATCCTCAATTTTTGATATTTGAATGATCCAGAGAGCCATATTTGTCAAATTTAAGTTAAATATTAAAATTGATCAGGTATTTTTTATGACACATGATCCAACCTCGATAATCGCAGCATCCGGAACTATTTGCACATTCTGCCGTCGATGCAAGAGCCTCGCGCTGTCGCGAAAAGATATCGGGGTTGCCGGGATGATAGCAGGAAAATAAAAGAAAAAAAAAGAGAGAGAGAGAGAGAGAAAGGAAAGAGAAAAATGAAGAGTGCAACAAACTGCGAAATATAATAGATCTGAGTTACGGCCGCGGCTGTGTGGTCCTCTGGTTTGACCTCCGGTCGCGCGAGGTAGTTAGCTTTGAGGCTTAACACACGGCGCATGACGTACGCAACACGGCCTGCAAGCCGTGGTGAAGAGCGATGGTATAGGTGGTGGTATAATGCGGCTTCTCTCTCGCGAGTTCGCTCGTCCGACGATGTTAACGCCAGATCGACCCGCGCTTTTATTACGTAAAATATCTTATCCGTGACTCGTGCGCTATCGCGATGATGCTCGTCGCTGCCGCTGCTGCTGCTGCGTTTACGAGAAACCTTATCGCGTGCACACCTAGAGCGCTGGAATCTCATCGCTTAAATTAAGTTATTTAACGCCGCAATATCGCGCGGACTAGTTATTCCGCAGTTGTACATTCGACGATAATGAATAAATGTACAAATTAGAGTATATCAGATTCCCTCCCGAGTTTTATTAAATAGTAGAAATAATTGCCAATAAAATTATAGCGAATGTTTTCTGTAAAGATTACCTTTATCGTAAAGATTATCCAAAATTTAAATAAAAATTGATTCAAGACTCACCGATACGATGCGCAGCAGTGTAGTTGTAAACTGTAAAATATAAATACATAGAAATTAGATATAATAGCATAACATAAAAAATAATAATAAAATAAATAATAATTAAATTATTTACCATATAGTTGCTCTGCCGTTGCCTGATGCCACCTCTGGCCTCCTTCCTTCCTCTCTTTTTCCTCCGTTCCTCCTTGTTTCCTCTTATGGCACACGCGAAATTCACTCTCGAAAACGTTAGTTTATTACAATCGCGCACGTACTAATCACGAGAATATTACGATCGCGCGACACTTTGTACGGCACTCCCGATGTTGTATTCGCGTTACTTTTTTCGTTCGCGACGCGCGGCGACGCGGGTATTAGCTATAACATTTTCGACGCGTTTCGGTAAAACGCGAGAATCGCGAGAGCTTATACGCGCGCGAAACCGAAGCTCCATTTTCGCGTCGCCGCTTTTTCCGAGGCCCACTTATCAAAGGGCCTTACAGCATGGTTGCTTCGCCGGTGCCCGATGTCTCCTCGGGTCTCCTCTTCCTCCTCCCCTTTTGTTCGTACCGATAGCGTCTTTTTGGCATTTACGCAGCACACGTTCGCGAAAATACGATCACGCGCGTGCATTAATCAGCAAAATAAAATAATCGCACGACATTTTGAACGACACTCCCGACTCCCGACCGTTAACCTACGCGACTCTATACGGCACTTGCAATTTTAATCGCGCGATACTTTGTGCGAAACTCTCGATATTAATCGTACGTGACTTTTCATTCGGCACTCCCGCTTTTAATTGTACGCATATTTTATGCGCTTTTGTTAATTATATGCGACGTATATTTGAAAGAAAGCACGCGACAATTAGAATTATACGAAGCTACGAACCGCGCGACGCGACGTACGTGGAATGTCGCCGCAGTGCTGCCAACCGACAAAATACGCGAGAGGTCGCCGCAGTGAGGCCACCTGTCAAAATAATTATAGAGATTATAGTCTTTCGCGATTAATCGAATAAATTATATAAATTATATATGAATTATATTTCGTCGAATAAATTAGATCTAAATATATATAAAATATGATAAAATATAATTTTCGTATAAAAAGTTGTGTTTTATTACGAGAAAAAAAAATTTTATTATAATTTATTTATTAAAAATTATTAAAAGTTATGAAAAATAAAATATCCAATATATAATATCCATCCTCTGCATTACATTATACATTTATGTAAAATGAATCATTATCGCGGAGATAAACGTAATTATTATAATTTTGCAAGTAATGAATAATGATCGAAATAAGTTATAATCTATTTACAAGGTTATGCCGCCTCGCGGGGCCTCCTCTTTTGTTTGTACTTGTAGCATCTTTTTGGCACTTGCATAGCACACGTTCGCGAAAATACGATCACGCGCGCGCATTAATCAGCAAAATAAAATAATCGCACGACAATTTGGACGATATTCCCGACGTTAACCTACGCGACTCTATACGGCACTTGCGATTTTAATCGCGCGATACCTTGTGCGAAACTCCCGACATTAATCGTACATGACTCTTGATACGGCACTCCCGCTTTTAATCGTACGCATATTTGATGCGCTTTTGTTAATTATATCCGACGTATATTTGAAAGAAAGCACGCGACAATTAGAAATTATACGAAGCTACGAACCGCGCGACGCGACGTACGTGGAATGTCGCCGCAGTGCTGCCAACCGACAAAATACGCGAGAGGTCGCCGCAGTGAGGCCACCTGTCAAAATAATTATAGAGATTATAGTCTTTCGCGATTAATCGAATAAATTATATAAATTATATTTTGTCAAATAAATTAGATCTAAATATATATAAAATATGATAAAATATAATTTTCGTATAAAAAGTTGTGTTTTATTACGAGAAAAAAAAATTTTATTATAATTTATTTATTAAAAATTATTAAAAGTTATGAAAAATAAAATATCCAATATATAATATCCATCCTCTGCATTACATTATACATTTATGTAAAATGAATCATTATCGCGGAGATAAACGTAATTATTATAATTTTGCAAGTAATGAATAATGATCGAAATAAGTTATAATCTATTTACAAGGTTATGCCGCCTCGCGGGGCCTCCTCTTTTGTTTGTACTTGTAGCATCTTTTTGGCACTTGCATAGCACACGTTCGCGAAAATACGATCACGCGCGCGCATTAATCAGCAAAATAAAATAATCGCACGACAATTTGGACGATATTCCCGACATTAACCTACGCGACTCTATACGGCACTTCCGATTTTAATCGCGCGATGCTTTGTGCGTAACTCCCGACATTAATCGTACATGACTCTTGATACGGCACTCCCGCTTTTAATCGTACGCATATTTGATGCGCTTTTGTTAATTATATCCGACGCATATTTGAGAGAACAGCACGCGACAATTAGAATTAAACGAAGCTACGATCCGCGCGGCGCGACCACGAAATTTACGCGGGAATGCGAGATGTCGCTGCAGTGATGCCAACCGACAAAATACGCGCGAAGTAGCCGCAATTATGCCAACTGTTATAAAGTACGCGGAAAGTCGCCGCAGTGAGGCCACCTATCAAATAATTATAGAGATTATAGTCTTTCGCGATTAATCGAATAAATTATATAAATTATATTTTGTCAAATAAATTAGATCTAAATATATATAAAATATGATAAAATATAATTTTCGTATAAAAAGTTGTTTTATTATGAGAAAAAAAATTTTATTATAATTTATTTATTAAAAATTATTAAAAGTTATGAAAAGTAAAATATCCAATATATAATATTCATCCTCTGCATTACATTATACATTTATGTAAAATGAATCATTATCGCGGAGATAAACGTAATTATTATAATTTTGCAAGTAATGAATAATGATCGAAATAAAGTTATAATCTATTTACAAGGTTATGCCGCCGTTGTCCGATGCCTCTCTGGACCTCCTCTTTTGTTCGTACTTATAGCATAGCACACGTTCGCGAAAATACGATCGCATTAATCAGCGAAATAAAATAATCGTACGACAATTTGGACGATATTCCCGACGTTAACCTACGCGACTCTATACGGCACTTGCGATTTTAATCGCGCGATACTTTGTGCGAAACTCCCGACATTAATCGTACGTGACTCTTGATACGGCACTCCCGCTTTTAATCGCTTTTGTTGATTATATGCGACGTGTATTTGAAAGAACAGCACGCGACAATTATAATTAAACGAAGCTACGAAGATCCGTGCGGCGCGACCACGAAATTTACGCGGGAATGCGAGATGTCGCCGCAGTGATGCCAACTGTCTAATTAGAAAATCTCACGATCAGTCTTTCGCGATTAATCGATCATTGAAAAGATCGATTAACATAGAGCGCTTTACTCGACATAACAAGTGCGCTTCGAATAGTATTTTGAATCAATCAGACTAAATTACTAAATTAGCATTACTAAATTATATTTCATATGTTTTATATTGAACTATTCCCTATTTCCTGTTCCTGTTTTCTGTTGTCCCGATTAAAAAAAAAACTAGGAAAATATTTCTTTCTTCTGATTGGTCGATCAAAATAATGTGTTCGAAGTACTTTTGTCACGTCGAGTAAAGCCCTCTATATTAATCGATCTTTTCAATGATCGATTAATCGCGAAAGACTGAGAATTTCTGATTAGACGGTTGGCATCACTGCGGCGACATCTCGCATTCCCGCGTAAATTTCGTGGTCGCGCCGCGCAAATCGTAGCTTCGTTAAATTATAATTGTCGCGTGTTGTTCTCTCAAATATGCGTCGTATATAATTAACAAAAGCGCATCAAATATGCGTACGATTAAAAGCGGGAGTGCCGTATGAAGAGTCACGTACGATTAATGTCGGGAGTTACGCACAAAGCATCGCGCGATTAAAATCGGAAGTGTCGTATAGAGTCGCGTAGGTTAACGTCGGGAATATCGTCCAAATTGTCGTGCGATTATTTTATTTTGCTGATTAATGCGCGCGCGTGATCGTAGCTACGTAATTTAATTATAATTGTCGCGTGCTGTTCTTTCAAATATGTGTCGCATATATTTAATAAAAGCGCATAAAATATACGTACGATTAAAAGCGGGAGTGCCAAAGTATGAAAATAAGTTATGTACGATTAATGTCGCAATTTTAATTTACAGGTTCGTATTTTATGAATAAAAATATACAATATTGTTAGTTTTAACAAAATTGGAGAAGACGGAGCTCTCCTTTTGTATTATTAAAAATAATATAAATTTTAGAGATGTAATATTTACTGATAAAATCCATAAAATTTTTTTAGATTAAGTTCCGTGAAAGATTTATAGAGACTTCACGGAAAAGTCCTATCTTGAAAGCACCATGTAACATTATTCCTCGGGCTTTTTGTTGCCAGGGTAAGAGCCGGCAAGGGCAATAGCGCGATTACCGCATTTGCGCAATACGTCTGCTGCATTTCGTAATCCAGACGAGCGAGAAGTGCTCCGACGAATACAGAAAACGTATCCACGAGTGACCTGTGCGCGAAAGGCGAGGAACATTGCTCTTCGGCTGGCTTTTTAATGCCTATCTGCATCCGTAAACCATTACGTAAGTATTCGGAAACGGAATTCGTGGCTCGAAAGGAGATATGACGAAAATCGAACATGGCAATAATGATGAATCATTCTTACTAAAATTACTCATCACTTTGTCTCGCGTATAATTATATATGCTTTTTGTTAAAAGTTATTTTTGCATCACTTCTCAGTTAAAAATTGATTGTTACTAAGCTTATTGAATATATCTTATTGAAAATTATGTTATTATGTATTAGTCTCTCAGAATCACTGCTTTCCAAATTGTCATAAAATGTTCATTGATTTATTTCTATTTGCATAGATAGTAGTTTATCGATAAATAATTACATAGCACACACAGATACGCAACATATATATAAAAAATAATTTCACTGTTGCGCATCATATCGTGTGATAAATTATTTTTTATTTTACAATCTCGAATTAATAAATTTTTGAGCCATATCATAAGACATAAGATCTTAGCATATTTATTATATACGGGCACATGTTGTCCTCTCTACATGCAGACCTGCTTAATATATGTATATTGGGGAATTAACTTTTTCAAAGATGCTTCAAGCTTCAACGATGTAACGTATACGTCATCGTTCTCGAGAGAAGCGCAAACTCATGCGCATCTCATTATCGCGTCCACCAAAAATTATCGAGGCACGATTATCCCTTCTTTTCCTTCCCTCCCGCCTTTTCCCGTTCGGCGCGACAAAAGAAATTACGTTCGAGTTAAAGTGGATGCACCGAGCCCACCCGGCGTGATCGAAAGTCATCCAGTCGTCGGGGTATTCTGGCTGGCGGCCAGCTGACTTTGCAAGAACGCATCGACCGGTGCGTATACACCCACACACACGAAAAAGCGAGATGCCTACCTACCTACCACACGTGCAACGACCCCATGAACTTGAACTTGCGCCGGTCGTGCCCCGGGTCTCGGCGCGGCCGGTCTTACAGCTCGACTCGAATTGTTCGCCGAAACGCATCGTTAAACCGCGCGAAAAGAAAACGGCTCGACCTGCTTCCTCCGTGAGGAAGAGCCACGCGGCATGCAAATACGTGTAGAAGAGAAGCGCGTTCGCGGAATGGTACAAATGTTAATCGCTACCAGGAAATAGCGAGCGGGAAATAGGGCGGGGTAAAGGGAGAGGGATAACTCCTCTCTTGACGCGCGATGTGGCCTGCAGCAGAAGCAACATGTGCATTTTCCTCGCGCGCGTGTCAAGATCTAATGCGTACTTATTCAGACTTACCATCTTGTCTCTCTCTGCCTCTTCTAAACTTCGAGCCGGCTAGATTTCAGATGCACCGAGCGAGTGCGCGGGCGAATCTTTATGGCGGCGGGGGCCTCTTCTCTTCCCTCTGCTCTCGCCCGCCGGTTTTATACTCCCGTCAGACAAGTGCGGGCTCTCTCGTGAATGCGATTACGTGCTTCTCGCATAAACGCGATGTCCAGGTTCATCCGTGGCTGCCGACGCGACCGGTAGCGTCGCCAAATTATGCCGACGTTCGTCGACGTCCGACGACGACGAGATCGCTTTAAATTCCATGCTGAAAGAGTCAGCACGAACATTCCTTTCCGATGTCGATAAGACTCGATATACAATAATAGTCCTTCCCGCGGAGAATGCAAGGCGACAATTCCTGTCGAAGAGATGAGAGAAGAAAGACGATAACTGAAATGTCAAATTCCAACCACGATCAGATTAAAGCGCGATCAGCTGATCGCGCTTTAATCTGATTTCCCATTTCTATTTTAAATTTTTCAAGCATTTACGAATATATAATGATATCCGCATCGTGTGAATTCTTTCATGAAAGCAGCTAAATAATACAATTTTTTATCATATATTAATATTAAATATTGTTTCAATTAAATTATTTCAAATTTTTATTTTATTTTCATTTTTAATTTCTTATTAATCGAGAAATTTATACCTTAGAAATTAAAAATTTGCATCTCATTTCTCGTAAACTTTTGCGCTGAAAAATCTATAAATCTATGAATTTAATAGAATCTACATACAATCGAAAAAAATATCCGGTGATTCTGAAGAATTGGCATTGCAGCTCTTTATTGCAAGATCTCTTTAATGCCTCTTACCTCTGATATCCACAATACGAAACGGCATATCCTAGTGCATCGGCCCAGCCAGAGGAGGAGATAACTCGGTATGCAGGTCACCCGTTCGCGCCAAGTGCGCGTATCGTGAAAGATGCATTGTCCGATCAGATAACGGGCCGAGAATTTACATTATCTCGTGGCCGCTATCGCATAACTCTCGCCTTGCATTGCTCTCTGTCTCGTTCACGTACCCTTTTAATCGGTTGTGTTCACACAACTCGATCGAACTTATAACAAATTCGAAAGTTATATTTCTGAAAAATTATATATATTTATATATAATTTATATAACAAAAATTGTGTAGCTATAAATGTCAGAGAGATTAGAAAGAGAAAGAATACCATTTATTAATTCTGAATTTATCCAAATTAAGGAAGCAAAATCGGAAAGAAATATTTAAATATATCTGTAACAATATACATATTATATTATAAATAATATACATATTATAATTAAAGAAGCGAAATCGGAAAGAAATATTTAAATATATCTGTAACAACATACATATTATATTATAAATAATATACACATTATATATAAAAGTGCATACATAAAATAGAAAAATTACAAATAGAACATCATAAAAATAAAATAAACTTTAATCATTTTTATATACGTTATGTCGTAAAAATAATCATGATGCAAAGTGTTAAGTGGTTCGCAATCATCTCCCTATGTGCACGTGTGTCTCCCGATAAGCTGTTACATCGCATTATGTATACTCTCGAAGTACAGCGGCTATAAGAATAAAACGTAAGTACTTATCCTCGCGACAGGCGATTGCCTTTCTCAGAATTAGATAAGTCCCTTTATTGGTGATCAGATCATTGCTGCTGCTGCTGCAGGAGCAGCAGCAGCGATGGCAGCGGCAGCAAGTTCAAGGTTGACCGGGTAAAAATAGCTGGATCTTGCCGGACTCTCGCTCGACGAAGAACGTGCTGCTTCTCTCGTTGCATCTGTTGACTGTACTCAACCGGAAATGTACTGTCCACGCCACTCTGATCGCCAAGACATCTCGAATCTCTCTCGCCCCGCCGAATAATTCTCTTAACTTTTTTACAGCATAGATTTCAAGGGCAATCATTTAAAACGCAATATTTTATTTTGTGCACGCACATACTAATTATTTCATATTTTTATTTAAAAATCGTTACTTGTATTCAACTTTTAATTTATTCACGAACTATCTCTTTTCCCGTCGATTCTTTAGTTTACTGAAAAGATTCAGACTTAAAAGATATCATAAAAATTAAATTATATTTTCCAAGACAAATTAATGCGCCAATTAATACTCTAGGCCCCGAGAAATATATATAATTCCCCAGATAAAATCTGACAGAAACGACCGTTAGCCTAACAGTTAAAGGAAAATCGCGATCCAAAATCGTTTGTGGATGATTAGAGACATAAAGCACGACTCGTGCGCGCTTTGGATGGTTAATCGTGATGAATATTGGAATTTGTCGATTGTGACAAGAAGCACGTGTGTACACGAGTGCCTTAACGGTGCTCGTGGTCGTCGGTTTTCGCGAAAAATATACTTACATCTCTCTAATGAAAAAGAATCGAGATGACTTGGACGACCTTTGCGGATCTAGAGAAATAATGTCTGTGGATTTTTGCGGGGATATAACGAGGTCGAGGTCAACACAACTAGGATTGCATTTTGCGCAAGGTATATCTATATCTAAAAAATGTCATGTTTAGAAAAATACAATACATCATAAATATAAAATAAATCGCCAGATTATTGCATTTACCATCATTCTGCGTCCACCGGAACCCTGTTAATTTCAATGATTAATTTCCTAAAAAAAAATTCTGTGGAATGGATTTTGGTCATAGGTCGAGGCACACCTCGCTCGTAATAAACAATAGAGAGAATAATATTGTATACTAAATATCGTATAATTGTTGAATAAAGTACATAACGTAATAACGCTAGTCTCAACGTTTTATTGAATATTCAAAGTGGTAACACTATTAGTAGCGACATTTCTTATGTGTAATAAACGATTAATCTAAAACTTCTGCTTTTTCGTAGCATCATCCCCATAGTTTTCGTCATCTCCCTTCATTATCGCTGTATCGCGTTTTTATCGGCAAATATCTTTTCCTGAGACGAAATACAAACGAATCGCGTTCTTTTGCTTCGTCACATAATAATGCAAGTACATAGATTTATTAGAAATATTGCGAGAATCTAGCGTAAAATCGTGGTGACGAATGGGAGTGTATCTCTGTATATATATATGTGTGTAATTATATATAATAATACGCGTGTATACACGTTTAATTATACATAATTATACATATATACCTATATACAATATAGATATAGGTATATTTTACGGTGTTTGGAGTCATCTCGGAAGCGGAAAGCGTCAAGAAAAAAAAAAGAAAAAAAACTTTTCACCGCAAAACTTTACTCGCGTCCACGTCCGAGATAAATCCGCCTCTAAAAATCACGACGTGTCTATCTTTACGTCACAATTGTCTACCTATAGTCAGGCGTTTGTCAACCTCTCTTTCTCTTGCTCTCTCTCTCTCTCCCTCTCTCTCTCTCTCTCTCTCTTTCTCTCTCTCTTTCTCTCATGTACTCTGGGTGAATTCGATCGCGCAAGCCGATCGGAGGAGCGACATATGTAATTTCAAGGTTGAAAGACCGGAGTGTGAATCGGGTGGAGAACTTTACATCGAAACAGCGAAAATGGATCGTGATTACTCGGGAAGGGACGGATAGAGTCTTATCGAGGTGGCTTAATCGCGAAATTGAGTGTCTATTGCACTGCTACGTCTATTGCAGAAGAGAGCTATTGCGATGATATAGAGTAAACGCTATATGATATGCCCGGAGTACACAATTGCAAACTATACCCTGATTGTTATCTCAACAATATCATAAATATCGGACGTGATCGATAAACACTTTCTTCGATAGCCGAAAAGGCCGTCTCTGACGACATCAAAATTCTCGTTCGACAATCAATATTAACACATTTTTTATTTTTTTAATAACACGTATATAAGAATCTTTTTATCTCAATGTAAAATAATTTTTCATAAAATTAAATATTTTTTAAAACAAATTTTGTAAGATTTAAACTCTGGATCATTCATTTCAAGACCCATCTGACTTGAATTTTGACAACGTGTTCTCTCCGTGTTGATTGATCGGTCTAAGGAAAAAAAAGTGTTTCTCGATCATTTTTCTGCGAACTCACGATTGCATAATGAACTCGCGCAATCGATTTCGCCTGCTCATCCATATCCCATCTCAAACACATCTGTACTCCCTCTCTTTCGTACGAATTAATTATATCGGCCACTTATGGCGACCGAGCGCGCGCATTAAAAAGGCTACGAAAGGCTATACTTAAAAATTAGTGAAACACAATGAGACAAGTGTACATCGTTGGTGCTTCGAACGGGCTTTGTCAAAATCGTCCATCGATATTGGCACTCGACCGATCTCGCCGTGGAAGAGAAGAGTTCGCATAAAAAATTGAGCTAAAAACGACGACGAGGGGGAAGGAGAAGGCAGGGAAAGGAGAAAGGTGACAGGGAAAGAAAAGGAAAAAAAAAGACGCCAAAGCAAATGAAACACGCCGAAGGACGAGAGATACGAATAGACTTCGCATACGGAGAAGAGAGAGCTCGCGTTTCTCTCTTTATTCCGAACGTACCGATCCTGAATCCTATGTAAAGTATCGTCGAACGCTACTTCACCCGTCTTCTTACCGCGTCTTTCTTACATTGAGAAGTCCGTACATACTTAAATCTCTCGCGACGCGTCTCATTTAAATGGTGAATTTGCACCACGAATTCGAGCATCTTCCTCGACATAGAACGACAAATTAAATCCATAAGTAGTAGCGGTAGAGTCCGTACGTACGAACACACAACAACGTTGTTTCTTCGGGAGAAAAGGAACAAATTTTTCTCACGACGGGGAGATCAAAATGTGTGTATAGAGATATATATTTTAATATCTCCCTTCTTATATACGCGCCCTTATAAAATACCGCTCGACAGACATCCCTCGACACTATATACTCGCGATGAGGATTTTCTTCTGCCCGAACGGCGCGGCCTCTCGAGCGGAACATCGCGGTGTAACGAAATGATTCTGCCCGGGCTGTGCCGGTGGGTGGGCTCTTCTTCTTCTACTTATCGATTCGATTTAATTCGCAGGAATTTCGACGCGACGCCAACATTTATCGCGGATACGGTTTTCAATATGTCGAAATTTTGTTTTCTCTTTCCTTTTCGTTGACTGTCCGTCTCCGTTAATCTAATTGTCATTCTCTCTCTCTTTCGCTCTCTTTCTCTCGCTCTTTTTTTCTCACGCACACATTTTAATATGCTACGGAGCATTAAGTAACTATTTCATCTCTGTTGAAAAATAGTGTACATCGTGTTCGCTAGTCTCGGTCCCGCAGTTCCTTGCTGATAGAGCACGCGCATGTCTCGACCACTGTGCGCTTCCGAAAGCTTTTCTCTCCCGAAAGATATGCTCGTGCTACATATTCGACAAAATCGAGGGAAATATTAAAAACATTACGCGGATCGCGATTTGCAAAAATTTACCGTAGAGTAAAGTGAACTCTTGGCGTTTCTCTGTATTCCGTTCTCGACGTTGTAAAAACAGTCAATGCGAGTCTTATTTCGCGCTTATTATCCGTAATTTCCTGATTTCATGATCGTGTCCAAAATAGGCATAGCTAACTCGATGGTAAAAATATCAATCAAACAGTTTCCGACACGGAATGTTTGTAATCGTGTTATACTTGCAGGATACATTTACTCTCTGCTCATCGATAAAGTATTTTTAATTATTATTATGAAGAACACACTGTATGTGTATGGTTGTACAATGGCGCGTGTCATATTTTCCTACTTGGAATAATCATCCGCCGTCGTCTTCTTGCGTTAAAGTCTTAAATCGGTGAATCGTAAATGTTAATGTTAAACTACGCAAGTGAATACTTGCGGACAATGAGAAAAGGTGGATATCTTTTGCACGTGTATATTCGTTAAAAACGATATGAAGAAAGAAGTCATTCTCGAAAATCGACGTCTAATTAACGCGCAAAATATATGCTTTCAACAAAAAAGCGAAATTTTTTTTGAAATTATTTAATATTTACATATTAATTCATATTTTTAAAAATAAAATTTTAATTTTAAATTATAATATCAATATTATTTAAAAATATCGATATATATAATAAAATTGGATCTAATTCTTTTACGAAGATACGCTTTTTTGAATCGCATATTTTTGCTAAAATTGACAAAGTTGATTTTCGAAGATAAGCGTCTTTCTCAATCGTTTCTAATGTAATTACACAATTAACGATCAAGTTGGATCGATTATTAATCTTGGCGATATCTTCAATGGTCATATTGCAATCATTCGTTGAAAATAAACCTAACAATTCACCTTAGCAATTCATGATGGCTTAAAGGTAATGATGTTAATGACTCTTTAACGTGGAAAAAAATGGAGAGAATTCCCTCGTGGAAAATGTCACGCGGGACGATAAAAGACGCGTTTTGCGATCGTCTCACATATGTGCACATATATGATATAAAAACATTTAATAACGTCTCGATGAACAAAGTGACTAAAAACCGGCGAACAAAATTATACAAAATGATTATAGCCGCCAATAGGCGATAGGATAAAAAAAAAAACAATCTACAAAGTCAGTGACAACCTTAAAATAATTTTTTTTATACCGTTTCTCTCGACTTTTTTCTCGAAACGTCCAACATCCTCCGTCAATTATCTTTCGGTCTGTCTGTCGCCATCCGTACACTCAACGCATTCTTTCAGATCACTCGTTACACGAGTCATATCCTCGTGCGAAAAGGCTCTCTTCGGGATTTTTACGTCTACACGTTTCTAGATATACGGAACAATTAAAGAATAGGAAATGTCACGCTCGAGAGAAGCCTTCGAATGGCTCGCGTTTCCGGTAAACGAAACGACAAGCCATCTTCTTTTTTCCCACCCGATAGTACCGTATTTCATTCAATGCAATTTTACACAACCGCGCGCTTTGCCTTTTTGCCTCTCCCCCCTAGATTTTGCTCTCATTCGCATCGCGCTTTGTGGTTTCTCTTCATGGTGGGATACAAAAAAATTTAAGAAAAAGAATATCATAAAAATAATCTAAATACCTTGTTTAGGACGAACTTACGCGATGACAACTGTTGTGCGCGCACAGTTGACGGTCGATCGGACACGAAGCAGATCTGCGATGAAGATAGAGCAATGAATTGCTCGTCAACGATGACGAGCGTCCCTCTTTTTCTTCTTCTACTGCTTCTTCTTCTTCTCCTACTTGTCTTTGCACTTCTCCTCGTTACGTTTGGTCGAGCTCGCGCGATAGGAACACGGAAGATTTCTTGTCAAGTGAGGATTGGAATTGGTCGCGATCACTTAATGTAGTTTCAACCTAATACAGCCCATTGCATGAAGTCGGGCACCTCTCTCACGGGTACGTCCCTGGCCAGAGCCTTCACCCTGAGGTTCCGATCTTCCGTGAGAAGAACTACCTCCCGTCTTAAACGTCGCGGCTGTCCTTCCTCTGTTGGAGCAAAAGGTTCGGGATTCCCCGAAATTTTTTTATTGAATTTGTGCGCGATCCTCTTTTCTCGGTACTCTTTTTGATCAATTTAAACTAAGCGAAATATTGCCTCTAAATCTCTTTTGATAAATTTGGAAAGGGGATTATCTTCTTTGACAAATTTAGAGTCAACTGTGTATTATGTCTCGAAGAAAAGTATATCTTCGTAAAGTATATCTCTTGGAAAGATTTAAAATAGAATTGTAAATAATCATAGAAGCATTTCGCGAAGAGTGTCTGGCGTAATTAATTATCAAGTTAACCGAGAAAGATAATAAAATGGAGAAAGATATTTTTAGCTTGAAAATCTCTCTCTAGCTAAAGAAATATTCCTACCTGCGTTTGCCTGATCCTTGCTGGTGCTTCTGCACAGGCTGAGGCACGTAGTCAATATTCTGTCATCGTTGCGTGTCAGTCCATCCTGAAACAAGACGGTTCAAGTCCCGAATATATATCATTCCGATAAACTTGGTATATAATTACGTTCGCAATTTCAGTCGTGCACCCGAATTCGTCGCAGAGATTGTCATTCAAACTCGAGTCCCCAAACTGAGACATAATCATTGGCAAAAAGATAAATAGGCACGAAAGCTTCGATGCTGCGAAAAATGATCCGCACGTATCTGCACCTGCCGCGTGGGTGTTCTCGGATACTCGGCTCATTATCATAACATTCGCGCTTCAATGAGCACCGCGCCTTAATTCTCTTCGCTGCCATTGATCTGCGAAACGACTACTCTGTGTTGTATATAATAGCGTGTTAGAATCCCTATCATCAGCTGAACGTCAAAATCGTTTCGCTTTATCATGTCGCCTGTCATTACGAGCTGCAGGCGTTAGAGATATAAAGTCGCAATGAAAATATAAAACGACCTCTCGATAATTTGCATACTCAAATCAGTTGTTGGAGCGTATTTCGTATAATCGCCGGTGATAGTCAAATCATATTATTCTGCTCAACGGAATATAAAATGAATTGATATACGACAAATGAAGATATACACGAGATACTGAAGAATAATGTGCGACGATAAACTTCGACGAATTTTCTAAAGTCGTTCGCGAACAAAGAAAAGTATCAAAAAAATCTGACAAGGACACATCTCTCATCGTAAATCCTACTCCGGTCAATGATCGATGCAAGCTTGCCTTCTAAATATCCCCCGGAGAAGACAGTTCGAATACAGTTACTCAAGAGACCAAAAATGTAAGCGTATCGAATCGCCGACGTTCCCCCTTCTTCACTTACCTTGCGAACGTCCTCCTCCACCGTAAAAGTGCTGGATGTGAGAACGGTGCCTCTTGTGGTTAAGCACCGGATCGCCGGATTTCGGCTCCTCGCGAAGGCCAATGCTGCCTTGGCGCTCTCGGCGACTCGCACCACATGCTCGGGATTCAGAGCCGCCCTCGACGCTGGAGGACAATCTCTCGCATCGGCGCCCCTTGCCAGACCTTCGAGTTCATTTAGCACTGCAACAAAAGATATCGTTTCCGCTCGTTAAACACGCGGCGTCTTAAAATATCCTCGCAATGCGCGTCTCACGCGAGGATACCGGAAACAAGATTAATTCGTAGCTGAATCAATTATTTCGCAAGAAAATAAAGCGTGAGTTCTTGAGAAATTCATATCTGTAGAAGAGAAATACAAAAGAAAAATTATGACGAAAGATATTAATCTATCCTCATATAAAATACCTGTGTTCATTATGATTCGTGTAATAGTGCGACGTATTTTATTCGACTTTATATCATTTATACAATTTTCATATACTATTTTTCGAAACTTGTTGCATTTATAATTAATTTTTAACATTTTATTAAACACGAGAACATAAGAATGTCATGTTAAACAAAATTGATAAAATTTAGGATATCCTCTTTCATCATTTTATTTATAAAATTTTATCAATATCGCTCGTTCATCGATGACCGAAAAAAATCGCTATACTTTCTCTTTATAATCATATAAATATAATAATTCACCATTCAAGATGAATATTTATCTCCTCATAAATACGGATTCGTTATCGAAAGCGTTGAAGAAGAGACTATCTCTATGACTATCAATGTCGCACGTAATTTCTCACGGAATTGATCTCACTCCCGTGAACGAGATTTCGAAAAACGGGATGGCGACGTGTCGTTAAGGCAAAGGATCATCATCACACAGCTACGAGAGCTTCAAAAGCTCCTCTCCCAATCTCATCGACGACCATCGGGTATCGATATCGCCCACGTACCGATCATAGCTGAGATGCACCGTCGTCGACGTCGAGTCAATCGCGGGCGTTTCAAGCCGCATACATGCATTCATGAACCGTGAGAACCTAACTGTGAAACGCTCACCGTTGCCGGCCAGGTCGGAGAACCAGACGGGTCCGTGGTCGGCCGACTGGCCGACGAGGTCAAAGGGCAGCGAGCCGGCCGATTTTGCATTGAGGCACTTTCGTTTTTCGGCCTCGCACGAACGATAAAAATGAAAGGGAGAAACGCGCGGAGAACAGATAACAGGACGAAGATACTTCTTTTATTAAATATAATAGCAACTTCTTTCATTATTAATACGTTTGCGTAATGAAGATGAGCTATCATCAATTAACAAACCAACTTTATGTGATCCTTATGATAGAATTCTTATTACACGATTTTGACATGTAGCAGAATTCGAAAATCTGAAGCTTGAAATCAACGTCGAAAAAATGAATAAAAAGATAGATAGATAAAAGGATAAATTTAGAATTCTATCTCGCACTTTATTTGCCACATCATCCTCTAAATCCTTTATCTCTTCTGTACGAACAGACGCGTTTTTTTTAGCAGAGAAGATTATTGTGAATGCTGTGGGGGAACTTTTTCGACTCCATTCGCCACAGATTGGCGAATGGACGTGCGCGGGGGAAGCAATCTACGGAAAATGCAAATAGGAGATTCAGCAAACTTTCCCTGACTCAATAAATTAACCGAATGCCAGCCTTATCCTCCTTGCAGACCCCACGAGCGTACAGACAAGGGCGGTGGTGGATAAAGTTTACGAAACAGAGGGAGCGGAAATAGAAAGAATAACTGCAAAGCGGAGAGAATTCAAGGAAACGGTATTATTTATCGCCTAAACTTGCAGACATCGTTTATCATCGCGCGATAAATAAAATCATTCCCCTTCGCTGAGATATAGACGTATATAATAATTAATGCTTTTTGTGATGAGCGATATATAAATGTTCAACTAAAACTTTGCTGTAAAAAATAAATTTGTAGAAACCAATCTTAATTCTTCATTTAACAATATATTTTTTGCATATTTTTGCATTTTAATTTAATATTTTGCTTTTATCCTACAATTTTCTTTATGCTCACGCGATGTTCTTCGTAAAATCAGGTAGTCAGAAGACCTAACGAATATGATGAGCCATGACTAATCGATGATGGCGATAATAATGCTTACTTTTGCCATCGAAATCCACGAGGCGAAACGTTTGTCCTTGCCCTATCGCAACGGCCGCGACCTCGCCTAACAAAACGCTTCGGCATTCGAAGATCTTCCGTCAGGGTATCGACAAAGTAAAAAATCCATGTCAAAATAGGACGGGCAACAGTGACGTAAGCTTCCGCAAAATACCGCGTGCTCATTATTGGCGTCGTGAATCAATTTTGCTGAATCGACGATTGGATCAACGCTAATTGGCGATAGCGATGATGATTGATGGAACCTTTCCATTTTCAACGGCCTTGAACCTTGACACCAGCCTTGTCTCCGATCAAAGCAAGTGTGTGCCGCGCGTTTAACTTTCCCAATCTTTTCAAAAAATTTTCTCAAACTCAATATTAAAAAAAAAATCATTTTTTTACGTTGACAGCTAACACATAGTTTTTCAATTAATTAAAAAAAATTCAATCTCGATGAAAATTATTTGTACGATATATTATTTGAAAATCGCGTAGAGCGCGACTTCAAGAGAACGATAATTAATTAGTCCGCTTCTCCATTGCTAGATATTTCAATATCAGAGCTTCTTACTTTAAAATAGATTCGCGATACACGAAATAAACACATCAACGAGAGATTAGACTCTAGCAAGTAAGTAAGATGTACGAGCGAGGTAATAAATGCTCCGAATGTCTGTCCTGTCGTCATAGCCATAACTCCAGACGTGTTTACTGTAAAGCACCGTGAAAATGTCAACCGCGCCGTGGATAATTGTAAATTTATAGCCGATTGCGTTTCGTTGCGAGTAGCGAGTGCCTATAAACCGCGATATTGAAAAAAAGAAATAACCAGTCGCGTATACCCTATCATCATCGTTGTCGTCATAATCGTAGAACGATTGACAGAAACGAGCGTCCCTGTCTTCGTATCACCGCGTATCCCCGTAAAAGATACCCCAGTTGGAATGTGATTGATGTGACGCGCGATTTGTTCCATCGCTATGATTGCCGTCGCGTTGTATTTAATAAATTAATCCCGACCGAGAATTTAATTCTCCTCTACGAGAAAGAAATCTTTCTTTACTTTCAAGAAAGATTATTAGCCTCTCAAGAAATATATAATTTCAAGAAAATATCGTTCCAAGAAATATATAATAAACTAAATTCTTTTTCGAAAATTTTAATAAGAGGAATTCGTTAATTTACTAAATTATCATTTAGTAAATTAATTTCTACTGATTGATTTTAAATTATTGTACATATCTTTCGACAAGCATCTCATCGAGCTAATACGCGTTTTATTATTCCTCGTGATACGTGATGATAATATGATTATATCGCTATCTGAATTCAACGCCCCAAATAACGTTCATTAAAGCAAATAATAATTAATTTTAATAATGTAATAAATGCTATTTATGAATTTAAATTCGATTCCACAAAAATGTGACTAAAGATTGAGGACTATACTTGGACAATAGACATCGCATTAAAATTCTATCAATTCCAAAAATTGATAATTACATCCAGAAAAATATATACACGAATTTAGCTCCAAAATTTAAAAATTTGTATAAATTATATTTAGATCTCATTCATATACATAAATGCATCGCAGCTGCTATCTTTACCTAACGGAACGCAATATGTATGCGCTACAAAGTGCTCCAGATTTAACGGCTTCGATGAATCGGTGAATTGATTCGGGCCGGAATCCCGACGTGGGACCGTTAATAAAGAAGGTACTTTGACAGTGCGCGATCGGCAACACTCATAAGAAAGAAATTGCTCAACGCTAATTGGAGCGAAGGAATCAACGGCGACTCGCATTCCTCGCCGTCATCATCCTCCGCCGTCCAGGAGCTGACGCAAGCGCTTAGTATTGATGGCCGTGTCTCGGTCGGAGTTCGAACTCGCGAACAAAGCGAGACGGTAAAGCGCGACAACGACAAACGCGAGGGATAAATGGGACGGACAATCCATTCTCACGAGACGGGGGAAGCAGAGGGAGGAAAGTTCCGCGACAGGTAACGCGTAATGACGATGACCCAATGAACTATCCTCCGCTAGAGATCGGCGACTCCGACGACGGTGAACGTCGTGGACGGAGGCGAGTCGAGGTATGTTTGCGTAGCGACGATTGCTTTGACCCGAGGCGTGACCCCTTCCCCCCTGTCTGTCGTTTCTCTTTGGTGACAACTTATCCGGACGCAACCTTGACAAGGTGTGGCCTACCTGTCACTGTACAATTTATCAAATATTCCGTATACCGAGAGAAGTTTCTTTTTTTAAATCAAATAAATCCGCTTTTTCAAACTTTAGTTTTTGATAAAAATAATTGTTTTATAAAATATTTATTACTATTTATTAATTAAAATATATTCCATTTAAAAAAAAATTTTTTTTTCTAAATAAAAAGTACATTTTAATTAATATTTTGTATAATTAAATTTAAAAAATGTTTGGTTAAAAATTATATATTCTTTGAATTAAAATAAAATAAAATATAATAAAAACATTATTTCAAAAGAAAGTTTTGACTTTGACAACATTCAATAAGTATGATCTCATTGCACTTGTAGTCAGACAGTCTCGAAACAAAAGCTAGTGAGTCACTGAGCTAGCAACTGTAAGAAGCAGGGCACGTGTTTCGTGCATATTATTAAAATTCATAAATCTACTGTGCTTTGTGATTTTCATACAACGCCTACAGAAATGTCAAGATACATATCATGATAAGTATCAAGAAATATATAAGATTATAGTATACGATTGAATCTGTTCTGCTGAACGCATTCATTGTTTAATCGTTCCCATCCGTGTTTCATTTATCTTGAAGATAAGTATTCATATAAATATAATTAATGTAGCATTTTTCATGATAAAAAATATATTTATTTGATTTTAAAAAATCTTTCTCTCAGTGTAGCGGCCACGTTTTCAACCTGCGAGAGATTTTTACGAGAATTTTACGAGACGAACGGAACATCGGCGCGACGAGATAAATCCAAATTTACGATATTTGATGGATCGATTCTTCTTCATTTTTCTACGAGTCTAGAGAGACGTGAATTTGCTCGTTATTTATCGATGATTATTTCGCACGCGTAGTCTTTTCGTATGACATTTATTCCTCTTTTTGCTCCGAGATAACTAACGATCTTTGATTAAAAAAAAAAATGCTCGGTGAAGCCAGAGGTCAAACGACGCGTGTATCGATCTCTCGCCGTTTCTTTCTTCCACGCATTGATAGTACATTAAAATTTTATTTTCACTTACCCACGAGTGGCACCATGAGAGTGTAGATCGGCTGCGCGCCGGAAGTAGCCCTCACAATGGTCTGCAGTTGCGGCAAGTAGTCGATGAAGCAGTTCGTGTCTGGCACCAATTGCCTCGGTCTCACCTCGATCTCCACCGATACTGAGGATTTTTGCAAAATGGCCTTAAACAATTCAAAACATATACACATATATGTATTAGAATCATAAATAAATTTTAAAATTGTAACATTCTATTTTTATGATATAAGAAAACAAAATATTTTTGACAGAAATCAGCTGAGAGCTGTCAAAAATATTAATCGAATTTATAAAATATTAAAACATATTACTTAAAACATATTATTATTTTAATTTTTATAGCATATTTTTATTTTTAAATTTAACTAACAAATTAACTCTTTAATCAGCTGATTTCTGTCATAAAATATTAATAAAGTATTAATTTAATTTAATTTTAAAATAAAAATGTTATAAAAATTAAAATAATATGTTTTTAATAATATGTCATAATTCTTTAAACTCGATTAATATTTTTGACAGTTATTAGTTGATTTCTGTCAAAAAATATGAATCAAGTTTAAACAAACTTTATATAAAAATATTCTTTTTTATGTAAAACGACGAACTGTAATGAGGACTGTATCTAATGCTGTTTTGCGATGATCGATATCATTTACTCAAAACATAAGTTCGTACTTATTCGTTCATACTTATAAAATGCGAGGGCTCCATTTGATAATAAAAAGCTAATTTTTGGATATTCAGGCCGTTAACCGGCCCCATGTGGACATATATCTTCTTCATTAGAATAGTAAAGTATTCAGTACCTCTTATCTAAGTTCATTAACATATTCTCAGAGTGGTGTGATTTAAGGTGTTTACGCTGTCTACGATTTTCAAATGGAATAATGTATGCAAAAAAATAGCTACTGAATACATTATGACTAAACTGTAAATCTTCTTACTTTCTATTCTTTTTTTTTTCGATATTTTTCATATGATCGCTATCTAATCAGCAAATTGCTGGTTGAACAGACATTCAGAATGCAATTATGCATAACTTAAAATACGAAAAAGCAATATAAATTTTTAAAGAGACCAATTCGCATACATCAAATTATGTTAATTACTTTTAATCTATCTATATCGTTAAAGATCGCGAAATATATCGTCCCAAGAATTTGCAAAAAAATTCTAAATTTATATATTAAGTATTAAAAATATATATATATAATTAATAAATATAAATTATAAATAATTATTATATAAAATTATTATTTATATTTATATATTTTTACATATTTACATATATAAAATGTAGAAATTTTTTTTTAAATGTTTAGCTGTTAGGATCATATATATTATATATAATTTATTTTTTCGATAAATAAATTTCAAATAAATTAAGATACACTCTCGATCATAAATATTTTCTCAAGACTTGAAAGACTCGTGGAATAAAAATCTGCACTGATCGACGCGAATGTATGCGCAACGGTATCTCGAGAGAATTATTCCAATTCGAGAGTCTCCAAGATATGGCTCTCGCACTAATGTCCGTGCGATGGCACGTCGCACGAGTCGGCGAAAAGCATGCGAGGAATCTGAAGACGAGCCTAATTGCTCGTGGGAGTGCATGGGTGGAATGCAAAACTAGGAGATCGCGCACACGTGACTCCGTCTCAGGCGAAGCCACGTCAAACCGCACCACGCCGGTGTGCAAATGTCATACACGTGTCGACGGGACTTCTCGACCTCTATTCTCGTCCCTCCAGCATATTACTCGCAATTCGCATTCTGCAAAGGGGTAATAAATAGCCGGCAGACCACCCGTTCGCTTTTCGGCAAGACTTGACGCGAGTACAGATTTGAAATTAAATCGAATAATCGCTTTTTTCAACTGGCTTCTCGGCCTAAGGCTGATATTCTACAAATATATATAGTGAAATAAAACTAATTGTAAGTTTGTAAAATTATCGCGAGGAAATTTATTGATGTATAAATGTGAAAAATTTGATTTTAGATACGATTTTTTTCCGTGAGAATGCAATGTCGATTGTTTTTTGTTTCATAAATATAAATAATTTGTCATATAGTCTTTTGCTTCTTCAAAATTCTGAATGCTTTTTCTTCATTTTTGTGTCTTAATTAAAAATCGAATTTCAACAAATGCTAAAAAGTCTGAAAAAATTCCAAGCAAATCCATAATGATATAGAAACAATTATATGTTCTTTTTTTTTCCTTGACTAAATTAAATTTGAATTAAATACTCTTACTATAAAAAAAAATATTAAAAAATCGTATTTATTTTTATTTGATTTTATTCGAAAGATTCTCGAGTATCTCGCTATGAGGCACGTTCGCTTCGACTAGACTACGACTCGTTCGTGAATGAATGGGAACACCTGCTCGGAGATATTCAGGTGGGCACGGCACATGATCATAAACGTGTGCTCGAAATGTCCACTCTAGCTATAACGACAAGTGTTAAATTTAACTTTCGCGAACGATACTATATCGTCAAAAGCGAGATTAATGTACGCGACAATTTTTTATGCAATCTCTATTAAATTGCACTGTCGATCGAACAGCAATTTATTAATTGAGACATCTGCCAGTGTAAAACAATTATTATTCGTTGCATGCGATCTCTTTCGCGAGCCATAATTCACGGGCCCTGTTTCGTTGCATCATCACGAGATGAACGGTATTCGCTCGCGAGCATTCTTCTCCAATTCAACTCTTTCACTCTCGCGACGAGAGTCTCATTATGGCGTGCCGTGCGTGTGACAGCCGCATAAAAAAGCCCAGGAATTTACCCTCATTTAAAGTATTCGTGAATTCTTAAACGATGTGGCGTGTACCGTTGCGCACTCCTCCAACGTAACCGTTTCTCTATCTCTCTCTCTCTCTTTCTTTTTCCTTCTTCTTGTTCACGATTCTTGTCACTTCTTTTCCCCTCTGCCGATCCCAAGCTCGTTTCCTCGCACCTCGCACCACGCACCTCGGCCGAGAGAAGAGAGCCCGATCCGTTCGTGAGAACCCTCGTTGAATCACGCATCGCGGGGCCCCTACGCCCGCGCGCATATTAAGCGCACACGGGGCCTTCGCACGGTCGAGCGGGCCCGCGCCCCGTATAACAACGTTGTAAATGCGCAACACTCGCGGAAACGTACATGGTAACCATCGGAGACAGGTTCGTGATTCGCAGATTCGTCCGTCCGGCGAGGAACGTGCTCGTGCCGCGCTCGAATGCGGCATATAACGCTTTTCTGCGCGTATTATAGGAAGAAAAAGGACGAAATCGTTTTCCTCTCAAATGTTGTCAGCCGCATGGACCGACGATTGTAATCTCAGCGACTCAAGCCTCGTCCGACAATTTAGAATTTTTTTCCCGACACAAAGTACGGATAAGATGTAGGTAATATTTGTTATCTTAAAGTTGGATGTTATGTTATAATACATATATTGTATTTGGATGTAATATGTTGTCGGATCATCAAATTCATAATGCGTGAATTGATTTCGTCAAGAACCTTTGCCAGAAACTGAGAGTTTTGTAAGTAGGTTACGATAAAAAGAATCCATTTCTGTTCAGATAATGAATAAATAAAACGTACGAGAAGAGAGAGGACGAAATATCAGATTCGAATAAAAATCACACGTTTTCCAATCGATGAATAATAAATATATCATCGACCGGATAAATTCGTTCGAATCTACATCAACGTTCACGGTTCTAATTTAGCATCATTCAAATTTATGATACTTGAGACAAAAATCGAAATAACATCAAATTTATACTGTAGGGAATAAAATCGAGTTTGTTATAAGATTATAATTGCTATAAGTATAATAAATCAAAAAACTATGTATCAAAAGAATCCGTTATCATGAATAAATGTATCATGACACGTGAGAAGATAATATGAGCAGATAATAATAAATTATTTACAGCAATTATAATGACAAGCCGGTAATTTATGGTAATTGTTAACTGTAAACTGGTTATGGTAATAATTTTACATTTAATTCGTGCGTACATAAGAACACAGCGGAATAAGAAATCAACGTCAACGATTAAAGAGATAATTTTAGATAAAAATAATAAGAGCGCGAGTGAGGAGGAGAGAGTGTAACAGAAAATAAAATATCTCGGAAAGAAGAGAAATCCATGTTTTCCATAAGTTACGGAAGTTACTCCGCGTTGATAAACGAAGTCGTATCATTACGACTCGTATCATCGTACGCCCATTGGCAGTGTACAAGTTTCCCATAAATTAGGCGAATATCCAGCCTCCCCGGCCGCCAACGATCGGCGTGTATCTGTTGCGCCATAATCGTTACATCTGTTACATGGTAATCGTTATCGTTCCAATTATCCGCGGATTTAACCGATCGAGAGATAGAGAGAAAGAGAAACAGCGATTGAAAGAAAGAATACGCTGAATTGCACGCAGATGCAGATTACATTCGGTCTCGATCGATGTAATTTTCATATTGCATCATGGATTAAGCAGGTGCAATTGCGAAATCATATGACAAAACTGTCTATCTTTAAGTTTCTTCTTTTTTAACACTGTTAATAAAATCTAAATTTTTTCCCCATGTTTGTTACATTTTGATCGATGCTTTTTTGATTAAAAACAAGCTTCTTCTGAATTTTTATAATAATAAATATAAAATCAATTTTAATTGTTTGTAATTTTTGATAAAATTACAATTTCTTTAAAGTGAGTTATCATATCATAGTTTATTTAATAGAATCGAGAAAATGAAACCAGATCCAGTGGTTTCGAGAAAATTAACGAACAATTTTATGTTTCGAAAATTTTGACGCAATTTTTATATGTTCAACATTATTTAACATATTTAAACATATCCAAAAATTATTTTCTATAAAAATATGAACATGTTTGAGAAATTATTCATTATTTCTTAAATAAAAAGAATTAAAAAGAATTTCAAACTTAGAGAATTTTGAATAATTTAATTCATTTTTAAGTGAAGTCTACCTTTTAAATCCTCTTAAGATATTTTTTTTTTTTTTTTTTCGAAATAAAGGGAACAATTGCGGTGGCTCGCGGCTATTTTATTGATTCGAAATGTCACCATGTGACGGAATCGCACGATGCCGCCACGGAAGGAGAGGAATTCGATAAATCGCAAATAATATCATCTACATCATCCGCACGTATACGATTTTGCGAACGTATTCCAGACTACTCCTCTTCGTAAATTATAGATTTGTCATCGATAATGCATATATAAATATCTTGCACCTTTTTCGGATCTGCATGCAACCGTCTCCCTTCCTCTCTCTCTTGAAGAGTGACGGGGATAGCTTGCCTTCCTCGATCCCGATAATTAAAACGCTTCGCGCGACTTCTTCCGTATATATATACACTTTGTAATAAACGCTAATTCATTACGCAGGGCTTCATTTGCATGCATATAGAATGCTCGTTATGCATATGCCGTGCAATCGCCGTGAAATACGTCCGACGATAATGAGTCAAGTTTTCCAGAATTATACCGCGAGTCCGTGAAAATCGCTCGCGCCCACGCAATTAACGCTCGTTAAAGATGAAGCAAAAGGGGCCCAGAAAAAAAAAGGAACGAGAAGAGGAGAGATCGGAAATTTATGAGAAAAAGAAAAAAAAGAGACAGATTCGAGCCGATCGGAAGCAGAGGTGGAATTGCGCGGCGAGGAGAAGACGGAAAGGGCGCTCGTAATTTCATCCTGATTTTATTGGCATACACCACCCCGGGTGGAATTAGCGAGTGCCGAGTTACACGGGCGATATATTGCAGGGGAACCGCATTTATAAATGCAACCAACGGTTGCGGCCTGCGATGCGACCGACCTTATACCCGTATATATATAATGGCGCTTGCAGCAAATCGGATCGCTTTACCCGCCCGCGTCGCTATATAAAGTCCGCTCTGCGACAAGAGCGAAGGTAACTTCTCTTCAGCTTTTGTTGGGATTCTCGGGACCTGTTGCGAGGACAAATGACGGACGACAATCGAGTAAATCCCGCGGAGGGATTTTCGCAAATTAATGTAATCGCTCAAATTTGTCACCCGGCGACGAATCCGCGTCGACCTTTAAGATCGCGTTGTCGGTTTATAAATAATCCTCGGCTCGGAGGAAATGAATCAAGTTCGTAATTTGTAAGATGCACTTTAGATATGACTTTATATTCGAGGATTAAGTTTCAGGGCCGCTTACGAAGAGTATATGGTATCTAAAGTGGATCTTACAAATTACTGATTTACTTCAATCTTTCGAATGCAGCCGGAACTTTCTCAACCCTTCCTCTCGCCTTCGTTCTATCCTACAGGAGAGAACAATGTAGACCGAAATTAGTTTTTCGTTCCACTTCCTTCCCTTTGCATATTATATTATAGACAATGGGCGGGATACCGAGAAAGAAAATATTAAAAGTTCATTGTCTGATGAGGAAAGAGACTCATTTCGAACGCTCGAGAGCTCGGCAATGAAAGGTTCATCGAGGTAATATATTCGCGACGAGCGAACCACACCGCAGACTTTCAAGACCTGTGGATCTGTGCTTCCTTTGCAACTAGATCCTCGGCTTTAACTACACACGAGAGTATCTCGTTGCAACGACGCAAACATTGACATTGTCACGAGCTACACGAATCTTTCTTTTTTTTTTCTTCTTTCTCTCCTTCCACTTTCGTCTCTGAAGAAAGAAAAGCGAGGAAATAGAGGAAGAAAGAGAGACCCGTTGGTTGAAGAAGTGAAAAAGAAGAAAAAGAAGAAGAAGCAGAAGGAGAGAAGGAGAAAGAATCTGTTTGCACTGTCGATGACTCGACTAACAGAAACGACGAGAAGTGGTACTCGCTTTTCGATTTTCGAAGGCGCGTTCGTCGGGCGCATTCCTGAGATATTTCTCGCCGCCGTCGGAGAGAAGGTAAATTGAAAACTGAGAGAAAATGCTGCGAGACACGGCATCGCGGAGGTGCAACGCACACTCAATACGAGGCGTATCTACGTAAGCCGAAGCGAGAAACGTCAACCTTCCCTTAAGGCGCGAAAAACTCGACGAATCGAAAAGAAACTCCTCTCTCTCGCCTCCCGAAGCGACGGGATGGTAAAGTAAATTGTCGCCTACGTTATACGAGTGGAAACGATGTCGCGGATGCCAAACGATCCGAAAGCTTTCGACGAGATGCGGAAAACGTGGAGCGCGAAGAAATCAAGGAAAAAAAAGTATCGAGAGAGGAAGAATGATGTCAGAAGCAGAAAACTTGCACTCGCATTTGCGCTAGAACGTGAACGCTTTCTCACGTATTCGAAAATCTCGTATTTCCAGCCTCTGATATTTTAAAGGGCGAAGCCCTTACTTAGAAGAGCTTTCGCTTCCCTTCTAATTCACCTTTTCTTCCCTAGAAAGATGTACAAAATCAGTACGATAAAATTCAACAAGTTTCTTAACTTTCAAATATCGATTTTATTCGATGAATCGTTTGGCCACCCTGACCTTTCACGAGAGCCTTGGAATGGCGAACGCTCGAAGCAGCATGATTCATTTCACGGTAAATTAGCGTAGGGCAGAAGTGCAGTTTCAGCGGCGACGACTACGACACTCTGGGGAAACGAATGTTCCCTAATATCGCGAAAATTAAAGATCCGTTTTCTCGCGGGAACCGAGAACAGCCATTCACCATGCCGGTCCGGCGTCGAGGGACGACCGGGTACAATACAACAATGTCCTTCTCGTCGGCGACAGACCCCTTAGAACTCGGGTCGGGGGCGGGAAATGTTATCTCGAGTCTGC
The DNA here is from genome assembly GCF_030444845.1 of Prenolepis imparis. Classification (NCBI taxonomy): domain Eukaryota; kingdom Metazoa; phylum Arthropoda; class Insecta; order Hymenoptera; family Formicidae; genus Prenolepis; species Prenolepis imparis. The sequence continues at coordinate 10,642,503 of NW_028141169.1, forward strand.
GGATGATGCGAGGGTAAAGTTCGAACGCGTGGTGGCTCCCGCGGGATCGTCTCTCGTAATATCTCGACCATAAATGTTTGAATATGACGGCCGGTACTCGGTTATATTCGCGCCAGAGTATACGTCTTTTTATACACAGCGGATGCGAAAGACAGAGAGAAAAACAAGATTTTTTAGGGGGGACAGGAGCATCTCTCCGAAATAAGCGAAGGGAATATATGGGCAAAGTGTGTGATGAGATTTTTTATAGCTCAAATCTTCTCCTCGTACATCTCATTCATCGTTAAATTTTGTCGTTGAAAAATTTTTTAATATAAATATTAATAGATAGATACAGATGCAGAAAATAAAACTAAAAAATTTTCACATAAGAAAATTATATTTTATAATAGTAAAAGCGGAATAAAACTTATTTTGAAATATATTCGCGATATTAGCAACTTCTCAAACTGTACTACTGCATTAATTAAATCACTTTATCTTTATAAAATTATTGTAGACGTCAAACTGTCAAATTTCTACACTAATATATTAAATAATATATCATAAATTCTCATTTCTAAAACTGTAATGCTGCATTAATTAAATCATTTTACCTTTGTAAAATTATAAACGTCAGTCAATTCAAACACTAATACATTAAATGACATTATATAGTAAATTCTCACGGATGATGATTAAATCTTACCGTACCTATTATATTAATAAAAAGAAACAAAACGATGAAACTTCTCACGACGCCGCATGAATGTATGGGGTTCCAGCTAATGTCGGGCTGGCATTAAAAAAGGGAACACGAAAATTCGCGGATGCCCGAAACATTTTACGTGCCGCTGCGAGATGAAATTCGGTACGTGCGCCCCGTGGAGCCGGTGAAATATAAGTCCACCCAGCAGGAAATGTATCCTCGCGAAAGAGAGAAGCACAAGGGAGGGACCCCGTCACGACAGGTGTCTGTCTCGTCGCCGTACGTCCGGTGGGATTTATCTCTCTGATGGGTATAATTTATTCATACACATACATACATACATCGTTACATAAACATGAGCGAAGCAATGTGCGCGCGCGCTGTTGGCCCTCGCCGGAGAAAGTAACGAGAGCGCCGTAAATCACAATAAAGCGTATCGTTTATTAACGACCTCATTTAACCACGGCGAAATAACGTTACGGGCCGAAAGCCGCGGCCTCGCCATGCGCTTTACATGGCAATCGCGCCGCCATTTATATTCCGAACGTTGCCTGGACCCTGTATATGTATGTATGTATGTATGTTGCCTAAACGATCGGCCGCGGAATCGCGATAAATTATCCATTATGCGGAGAATACGCGAGATATCGATTTGTATACCTTCCTCCTCCCCGTCCCTCCATTCCTCTCGCGCGAACGATGACGAGTTACGTTTCACCGCCATAAACCCACGGTGCGAACCACAATGCCCGGTATGCCCCGGGGCTATTAACAACAACACAGGGTATCAACAACAATGGCGGACGTCAAAACGCCCGCGTCCATTACCTTCGTCGAGGCCGATACGCCGATTGTTAACCATAGTCCTCGACTAATTAATTGAACAGTGTTATGAAGTTTCGCTGTGGCTTGCTAACGCGCTAACGGAATAGCAATCGACTTGTTTGAACGAAAGTGTGTCTGTGTGTGTCGGTGAAAGAAAGTAACGTCAATCAACTGTTACTTTCGCATGGCTGTTACTTTTTATCGCTAATACAGAATATCTCAATTCGAAGACGAGGAAAGAGACGAAAATATCGTAGTCTCGATAGAGTTAAAATAAAAGTTAGATTCATCCCTGAAAATAATCAAAAATTGAATTGACCCGATCATCTACCTTGCAAAAAAAATTTATTAATTCAATAGCGATCTCGAGGCAATGATGGGGATTCTTTGTCGATGCGAATTTCGTCTCGAAACAACAGCTACAACGAATGAATCTCTCCAGGGACGTCGCGCAAAGTCGAGTTATGATAACCGCCTATAGAAACCGCTCGGAGAGAATAGCGTTAACAGAAGGTAATTACTCCAGAGTAATTAGCTATTAGAGAGCTCTCAGGCGACGCCTTCTCTCTCTCTGTCTTCATCGTCTTTGTGTGTCTGTCCCTCTTTCCTAACTCTCGGTAGCAGACACACACGCCCATAATTGCATTTCGGTTTAATTGCACTTTTTATCGACCATTTGTCGCGAAAGGATTTCCGAAGGGACGTCGTGTGACGAATAAAATATTATCTCTGCGAGAGAGAAAGAAAGACGCGTGCGGGTCATCATCTCGCGGTCATTACCGTTTACTTTTCGTTTCGTGCAGATTATTCGCAACTGATAACTAAGAGTGAATGTCCTTTTTTCTATCTATGTAAAATATTTTAATGCACCGAGCATCGTAAAAAAAATATGTGCATATATGCACTTTTTTTATTCGCTACAACCTCAAGCATCGATTTCTAAAGTTACATCATATCTACGTGTATCAGTATTAATCCCAAGAACACTTATAGTATCGTAAGAGAAATACGACAATTAATTCTTTCATAGAAAAGTAATTAATTTCAAACACAAGTGTCCTTTCATTTCTCGCGAAATACTCTTTCGTCAAATTCAATATATAATATACAAGAATTAAGATCTCTTCGTAACATTTTATGTAAAGATGTGATAAAAGGTAGATAAGCTTTATGAAATATAAGTGTAATTGTTGCGTAAACAGGATAGAAGATATTAATTGTGTGCTAGAGGAATAGAACATTATTTCATTTTAATTATTATCTACAACAATGATAGAGACATGTTAACCTTGGCTGGACCGTTTACTTTCAACGACGGAAATACAATAAATTATAAACTCAAAAAGAACAACAAGTGAATGTAAATCTAAAGATAAAACTATGAATGCCACGGAAATAATAAGAAATATAAAAAGGACAATCGTTGATGTTTATCACAATTTTAAACATTTCTATCTTGTGATTTAACACACTTGAGTATATAAAAAAATATAGACTTTAGGTATTTATATAAAATCACAAATACAGGATTTTTTAATATCCTCTAACGTAGCTAAATTATTGATACGAAACGATGATAGAAACAATCAGAGAAATAAATACTTGAAATTAAATGTACATTCTCGCAAAGGGTAAAATTTTATGCGGTCGCATAATTTGAGCAGTTTACGAGTAAATGGAAGTAGAAATCCGAAGAAATTATCTCTTCAGTCGCAATTTTCGCTCGTTCGTAGATCGAGAGAAAGACGGAGAAAGAGAGAGCATCGGGCTATTAATTTGTATACGAGATTTAATCGCGCACGCAAGAACGCAAAAAAACGCGATGACGTGCTCCGCACGGAAGGGTAAATGAAAATTTTGCATACGCGAGGCCCGGCAGTGATCTTAATTACGGTACGTAAATTAGAGCCCGTTTAGGTACACGCTAATGCACGTTTCCTCGTCGAGGCAGAAACTGCGCAAACATTTGTCGGATCGCAGGACGAATAAAAGGAAACCGCCAAGGCGAAACCGAGAGGATCCGCCTCTCCCATCCGTTAGGGAGACTTAACGTCGTGAGGGTAAGAGAGATCGTCTTGTTTTTTTCTTCTTTTTAAGATACGCGAGTTGAAACGCTCTTTTCAACCTTCTTCTTCGCGTTCATCACCAGAGGCAAATTTTAGATATGCGCAAAACGCGTAGGATCTTCAGAAAGTAATGAAGGGCCACGCAATAAAGAGAAGTTCAAACAAGAAGATGTAGCTCGGATTCCACACGCTCTCTTTAAGTTATCTCTGGCAATTTCAATTTTTTTCGCAACAATTATTTTATCGACATACTGTCTTTAATCCCGATTTTTTAATCTCTAAATCAAAATTGTAATTTAATCGAGCGAAAACATTTCTTTCTTCTTCAAAGATAATCTCCAGCGTTGTTCTTTAATTTCATTTATTATAAGTGCTAATTAATTCTCGTCGACAATTAATTTTAATATTTTCGCGAAATTTTAATTTTATATATTCGGAAATTTTTTTCATTATTCTCCAAAGAAATATTCTGTTTAGTCTTTTCTACTCTCACATTTTTTTTCTAACAAAATTAACCTAATTAACTATATTTAATGATTTAATATTAATTTACTTTAATAACAAAATAATATAATAGCGAGAAAAGACAGTAAAAAGAGCGAAATGTCCTCACATCATTCACGATGAGATTACGACTGTCTATAGGGTTCAAGACCTCGGTCGTTCATCCATACTAGAAGACACCACTGCTCATAACTTTATGAATGTTCGCGATCTAATAACAGAAATATGGGAAGAGAGGAAAGGAACGCTGAAGTGCGCGCAGGAGAAACGGCAGGATGAAGATTCCAGGATAACCTTCGCATCCGCGGTGAGCATCTAGAGAAAAAGAGAGAAAGAGAGCTCTCCGTATATGAAGCGGATTTAATTGGCGTAATAAACCTTTAAATAGAAGCCTCGCATATAGAGAAGCGAATGGCGTGTTAAGAGGTCGTTGGAGCCGTTTTCAGCCTCTCGTGGAGCCAGTTTAGATACCCCGAGATCCGCGAGTACACGCTCTGAACGAAAGACTCGCAAGGTATTGACGTGTAAGAACGCGAGGGATCGTAATAAATTAATAGCACACTTCAGAATGGGGTACGTAAGCGATTATTTCATCACAGTTTCGCCTTGAGAGTACTTCAAACGCACGTGCGAAAGTCACGTTCCGGCATATAAGGTAAACTTTCAATCAAGTAAACTATTATTAAACCGTCATGCTAATTTATTTATTAGAGAAACGAGGAAAAGAAAAATATTGCTATGTATAATGCAAATATATTTAGGTATTTATTTAACAATTTTTTCCTCATCTAGATGTGTATGTATCGTAATATTTTTTTTATTTTTCTAATCGCGGCTTTAATTTCTTTTAATATTACGCCGTGTATTGTCTATGTTGCTTTTCTTTTTTGAAAGGCGTTTCAATATTATAGCAATCCTGAGATGGAAATTAAGGCGCAGGCAGTCTAGAGTAGGCACGTAGAGCCAATGTACGCGGCTAAAAAAATGTCTCGAGGAAATGAATCGTTTTTTGCAACATCCTCGGTGTGCGTTACCGTTAGCCCGGCCCTTGCAATCGGCTCGCCGCTCTTTCCATTCTTTTTCCCATAGATCGCGCCCGGTCATCTCCTCGTCGTTCGACCGCAACGAGAGGCAAACCTGTTCGATATTTCAACAGCGGGACACAGGCGTAGCGAATGCTTGTTATGTGTAGAGCTAACCCATTTCATATCTCAAGCAGCGTGTAAAATGCGTATTAATATGTCGTATCTCCTTTCCATTTTTTTCGACAAACGAGTTCTCGCTGACGTCCCGATTTTAATCTCATGGCGTTAAAAGGAGAATCTATTTATGTTTCAAGAGAGACTGGACTAACAAATTCTTTTTTTTTTTTTTTTTTTTTTTTCTAAAAGAGCAGGTATGATGAATGAAATATTGCCCTATCGCGCTTGAGCAATTATTGTAAACATTTAGAACCCCTGAAAGCTCTTTCGAAAGATCGACGAAGCGACTATTGAGAATGACTCGTAGAAAAAAAATGTGAATCTCTTTTGTGAGAAATAAAAATTCGGCAAAAGCGAGAGAAGGAGGTAGAGGTAGATTTAATAATCTACTATCTAGATATCCTTCGTACACCGAAAGAATAAGTGGTTAAGACGCATTACGATGTTATCGTAAATCCGTAAATCGTGCATGGTTCATCGACCAAGCATGACGGACCACCGTCGTGCACAAAAAGGAAATATTATCGAAGACCACGGGCGATGCAAATGAAGGATTAATTGGTTACAGTTAGCGATGTATGTATGTACATTCCGGTTCTCTGACGCAATTCGCTCGCGTCGCGATAATGTGCCGTTTATATCGCCGAACGTAACAATTAGACCGCGATTGGACCAATCCGACGTGTCTTCGCTTTTTTTTATTCGTAAATTATCTTTTTTTTCGTATATAGCAACAAGAAAGGAATATCGTTTTAATCGACGTGACCGACGATGGGGGTTTACAGCTTCTTCGCCGGGAGGATGCAATAAGCATATATGACGAGCAACGAGCGAAATGTGAATTTGATTGTTCGGCTGACACGGGCAAAAAATCTCCGCAAAAAGTCATCCCGTGTAACGTGGCTATTTGCAAAACACGCGACTTTCAAGCCGCGCTCTCGTTCGGCACATGCCGAGCGTGAAACGATCGACGAAGTTAAAAATAAAGATTTCATCACGCGATAAAATCTCTCCTAATGAGAATTAATAAAATCCATCATTTATGTGGAGCTATTGGGCAATTAGGGGCAATGTGAAGATCTAAAAAGAATTAGATGAAGACAAAAAACATGTATACACATTACATGTTTCCTGAATTTTATATCCTTCGTATTTAAGTAAGAATATTAATTATGGAATTTTTTTAGTTATATGAACAATCCATATATCTACATGTGCCTACGTAGATAATAATATACTATCTCGAATTTTTTGGTCGAAGAGCAATGAATGTAATTTTTCACGTAACCGATTTACAGTTATTGATTTTGACGTTGCGTAATAAAATCACCGCAATGTTAGGCAATACGTTAATTAATTAATTAATCTCTCTCGAAAAAAGAACAGTTTACATTTCACGAGTTATTCGCGAGTTCTCGCCCACCGGAATTATGGAGATGAAAAACGGTATCTGCCTCTCTTTCTCTCTCTTTTGTCTCGAAATAACACACTCGGCCAAATTATTTAAATCCTAAAATACGGTAAAATTAAAAAATTATCCCCGCTTGAAAAACGAGCGACTAACGTATAATCAATCCGGTTTGGAGTTTATGATTTAACCGGTCGCAATATTCAACAGTGTGCTGTACGTGAAATTTCGTCGGCCAATTAAGTTACTTGCGCGAATTAATTTGCGTTAAGGTAATTCAAAGCTTGCGGGATGTGTGCAAAACGTAATTCACTCGACTCGAGTGGCATAATTTAGATTCACCGTTGTCTGCGGAAAAACTGGTTTCAAGGTGTTACACGCGTGCAACAAGATTGTTCTAGATTCCGAACCAGGTTCATTCAGGCGTCAAAACTAACCCGCGGATTTCAGACGCTATCGTGGTTGATTTTAACGCGACATAGTATTCCGATGACGTTAAAAGTGAGAAACTTTACCCTAAATTTTCGTGAGAAACACCGTGCTCTCCTAAAGAGACACGTGTCAATAATGAAAGATTATTTAAATAATAGTTAACGTCTCGAAAATTTATACCATTGGAACTATACAATGTTTTATCTTCATATAGTCTCGTTTGCGAATATCGAATATTAAAATATATAATAAATAAATAAATAATAAATATATTAATACATATATAATAAATGAATAAATGAGCTATAATATTTGATACAATAATACGAAATATAAGTTTAAAATAAAAACTACATTTTACGATGAATATTCGATTAGTTTTCGCGAGTGTTAAAATCTTGTATCGAGAAAACAAATACCAAGGAAAAAAAGACTGATTGTGAGATTTGCCGGGTATAAAGTGCCAATACAAATTTAACGGGCCTTGCAAAAGAAAAAGCCGATCGAATGTGGAAAGGTCCGAATAAAAAAAAAGCAGAGTATCCGCGAGAAAGACGACCTGCGATAAAACTTCATGGGACTATCGAACAAACTACCGACGCGACGGTTACGATATCGCTGTTATTTATTTCGGCGAGGTCACACTGGTCTTCTGCTGAACTTTATCCTCGAAACAATTCTACGATCGAGAGCTACGGGGCTCCGTATTCCGCCTCCAGTTTCGTTCCCCGATAAAAGCCGTCGGTCGAACAATTCAAGAAACGACGAGAAATTTATACCGATTTTTCAGATAACATGATAGAAAAGCTCGATAATCTTACCTTTTCTCAAGAAAGAAATCTCCATGATTTATCATATAGATCAAACATAGACCATAGATCATTACGTAAAGTTACGTGAGTCTATTTACTTCTGATTAATTTCCAAAATTTTTATCGCATATTTTTTATTAATTTGTCTGTCTTTGTTAACTTAATTTAAATATATATATCTGTACTCGTATACACCTTCAAAACTGAAGCTTATATTCAGGCTAAAAAATCGCGCTGAAGAACAGAACAATCGCGCGTGTACAGGATCTCTGGCCAGCCTACTCCTTTCCCTCGTATTCCTCCTTTTTTTCTTCGAGAAGAAAGATATCGCTCCGAGAAAAGAAGAGAGAGTACGCGGCCGACCACATAGTATGCACAAAATCCGGCCCCAAGCTGGGGTAAGATAATAAATATGCAAAAAAGAGGAGTTTCGATGCCGTAAATAAAAACGGCGGGCTTGCGTGCTATGCGAAAGTCTGCGGTGAGAGAGGATCGCGCGATTCGAAATAAAAGGATGGTAGAGAGGCAGAGAAGGGTGGTGTGACAGGGGATAGAGGAATGCGAAAAAAAAAAAAATTAGAAGAAGAGGAAAAAGAGAAAGAAGAGAAGAAGGAAAGAGGTGCAGCCTCTTTCTTTCGCGAGGAAGCAAACGCGAGCGTTGTAATCTCTTGATTTAGTTCGACTTAGCCGCAATGAATATGTTTCACTGGTACTTTGTCGGCCTTTTCGAGACGAGGAGACAGGTCAAAGGTGGACAGTGAGGAGAAAAGCATACAGATGATGGTTAGACTAATATCGCGGTAAATAATTATTTAGTGATATCCGTGGACGCTGAATGTCTTTGTCAATGTGAGATAAATTTAGAAAAGGTAAAATTAATCCTTAAATTCCCAAATGCTGTTTGTAACATATATGTCTCGAAGGGCCACGTAAATGAATTATAAAGTTTATTTTATTCGCGTGTTTTTTTTTTAATTACCTATTTTATTATTTTATTCGCGTTCGTTTAAAATAATAATTCGCATAAATAAATTATTTAATCGGTCGCTTATAATAAATATTTCAATCTTCGCAAAAATATGTTAGAGAGTATAGAGATTATAATAGAGTCGATAAAATTTTTTAAAAATATTTTTTTAATATTAGTTTTTCTAATATTATATATCATCAACGATTATCATATCTCATCATACACTCTGTGTGCATAATGTTTGGTTAAGCAAGAATTGAATAGCGATAATCGAGACGATTACGACACCATTGTTAAAATAAAAATAGAAATTTCTATGATCGCTTATCGTTTTACAGTGACAATAATAATTGTCAAATGATTTTAATCCAGGCAATTTCGACGTAATAATGCGTAATAAAGTAGCGCTTAATTGCGACGCCGTTTTATCACGTCGACGAATCGATGCATCATCTCCAGCTACGCAAAGAGTATCGTAAGATATTTCTCGTACTCACCTGTACTCGCTGTCGATGCCGATCTTGTTTCCGCTGCCGCCTCTCCAGTTCTTCCTTCCTCTCGATCAGCGACCTTATCTCGACAGCCGCCACGGGAGCCGTTGTATCGTCGGGCACATTGCCGCACGAGGGTAATCTTCTTCTCAACGTGGAAATCGGCTCCTCCTCTCCCTCGCTGTAACTCTCCACCATAAGCTCCGAGTCGCTCTGGAAGTGAATTAATTCCGTTCCTGGGATAATGAACCGTGGCAGCGATCGGATTTAACGGAATAGAAATTCCGAAGAGGTAAGTCTCGATCTAATAATTTCGCTTCGACGTAATTACGAGGTACTTTCGTAATTACTTTTGCTATTATTTAATTTAATTAATTTACTTTTTTTTATTTTTTTTAATCATTATTTTTTCGTAACTTTTTTATTCAAGTAATTTAATTAATTTAAGTTATTTAAATTATTTAAAAAATTGTTCAATAATATATAATTTTTTGTTTTCATTTTTATTATTGTTAGATACTATATCAAGAAAAATTGAAGATAATGTTAAGATAAACTCTCCGCGTTTCTTTCATCTACCATTTCGAGTCCGGAAAATCCGGAATCCGGAATCAGCGGGGCTCTATGCAGCACATTTTCTGTGGGAAGCTAAAGATTTATGACAGTTAGCAACATACCTGTGTCGGCGGCGAACTCGGCAAACTCGTGCTCGAGGCCTCGACCACGGAAACGTATTCGCTGACGCCGGTCTCGCTCTTTTGCAGTTTCAGCACCGGTGTCTCCAAGCCGCACAAGAACACTTGACCGAAGAAGAGAATCTTGCTTATCCTCAGACACACCTGAGCCACTTCCTGAAAACACATCGCGAATTTTCCCAATGACAAAACGCGGAGATACTCCTTCGGTGACACTGATATACTAAAATTCTATTCCGAACTTTGAAATTTTTTTATTGCGAAACATATTGCGTTTCTTTTTACAAATCCAAGTAGAAAAAATAATATTCTATATTTTCAAATTTATTATCAGCAATAAAATCACCCATTTTACATAACGTAGTGTGACCTACCATGTCTTCCGTTTTCTCCACGTAGCAAGGATCTTGCGGATTCAACATGAGCGGCGTGAAGCCTGCCAACGTGATATCTTCCGGTAATTTCACAAGCTCCAGGTCTAAAAGCAAACGCAAAAAAAAATTCGATGCAACCTATGTACGATAAAATCCTCGTATGAAATTCTGAGATTGTGCCAAATCGGATACTTTTGCAGAGGCATGCAAAGAATTGACCCTGAATTTATCCGCAAAGATCCATATCACGTATCGCAAAAGGAGCTCAGATGTTTATGCAACGCTTCTTAGAATCGGTAAAATGCGATCGGATTCTAGCAACCCATCGCCTTTCGCATCCGGCATTAAATTCTGATAATGCAATAATTATTCGGCGATGTAAAATGAAAAAAAAGTTTTCGAAAATTTTGCATATATATATGTGAAAATATTAAAATGTACAAATATTTATTATTTATAAAATTTCAATCTTTCTTTTAAATAAGAACACTTTTTGACGTTTCGAGATATGTCAAAATATAATATGAAAGAAATTATTTAAATTTAGATAATTAATAACAAAGAAAGTGTGTCACATTTTTCATCTCTGATGACTTCGGGACAGACATTAGCTACATTAAGTGCGAAAGAGATTACGATCGCGAGATTGTAGAGTTGACAAACTTATAAATTCTAGTCAACCAGCGTGATCAGCCCTACCTCACCGTGTGATATTCACTATGAGCAACGCGCGCACTTGACGTCCAATACATACATACTCGGTTTAGAGGTAAGTATACCGTGAGCAAGGACGCGCCGCGAAACTGGAACGCTCGTTTCCAGGCGACCGACCGTTGGAAGACCCAGTTCGAGACCGAACTCGCGATCGCGAGCGATTTATGAACATAGCAACTGATTTGAGATACAGAAATAGGAAAATTCGTCGCGAAAATCGTACGCATTCGCGGTCATCAGCTGTTTCCCCGGGGTCGCTTCAATTCTACCCCCGACAATAATTATTTCTACTTCAAGAATGGATATAAGAATCAATCGATGACGTAGCTACTACATCTCCTTGTTTCGAAAAACCTCAGAACCGTCGTGACATAATATTACAATTTTTCTCGAATTAAAACCGATCGAGGGGGCTAATAGTATATTTGTACATTGTTGCTTCCGAGCGATAACTGATCCCGCGCAAAACTATCCGCGACCTGAAAAGCTTAACGGTACCATTTGGTCAGATACATCGATGCGTGCCAGATGCGTATAGGGAAAAATCGACGGAAGACGTCGTCGGCGAGATCTACACGTGAATGAGCTTCGGGGCAATGCAATTTGTGTATTCATAACGTAAGCGCGACGGGCAAACGTATAGTGGCGATGTGGCTCGCACGCATGCTGAAAGACCATTGGCCACACGCTAGTAAACGGCCGCAAGAGAATGGCACTGCAGTGGTCATGTCGAACGTATTCACCGTTACGCAACCGTCGCGCCAGCTACCTAGCTAAGGGTCAACAGACCGGTCACCGACTTGGCCGGCTCTCTTCGAGAAACTCGCGGCTTTTTCGATTAAGCCTGGTCCAGGTCGGTGCCTGATGCGAAAGAATCGCTCTCGCATCTCCAGATCGGAGATACCTCGTTTACCTCGCCTGTTCTCGTTCACCTCTTCCGATACGTGATTAATGTTTTATTCAAGTACTCGGAAATTTAATTGTTCTCACAGATCGCGAATGATCTCGAACGAATTCGATGTTAACGATTTCACGTGTCGGTTTCGCGAGTTTCTATTAATTATTGAAATACGAAGATCAAATATATCCGCAATTTTATTAATTTTTCAAGTCTGGCGATTTTTTGTACTTGTGGCTTTTATATTTTTAGATAAAATAATCGATGCAGAAATTGTTTGTCGTGCGCAAGAGAGAGACTATATTAACTTATGCGACATACCTTTGGCCTCCTCGCGATCCTCGGTATCCTTGCCCTGGATCAAGGTCGTCCTGGTGTAATTTAATTTTTCTAGAAGATTCACCATCGTTGCCAGTCTGCTCCACGCGTCTCCCGGAGGTCTGTAACAAACGAGAGAGGCTCGAGTTAAAAATCCTCTCTAAATTTCACGATAACATGCATCCGGAATGGGAGTCGGTAGTCTGAGAGAGAATCGCCCACGGCTCCGTCCGCGTCACGATAAAGATCCCCAATGATTTGGCAAAAACTCTCTCTAATATATAATCTAGAGGAAGAAAAAATTCTCGACAATATATCGAGGTCAAATGTCGAATTTATTTTCTGCGCGATTAAATCGGTCCCACTTCGAGGAGGGATTATTGAGCCGTCGAACTGTGATTTGTGATTCGCGCCGCTTTGAGATGGTAATACTTAATTTCCTAAAGTATATTTTTTACCGAGAATTCTTCCTAACATTATTTGACGCCACCATGGCGCCATAAGAGGCCGACGACCTCCTCTTCTTCTCCTCCACCTTTATACCTCTCGGTAATATTCGGGACTCGTAATTTTCTACGGATTTCAGATTCCTAATTATTGTTTTTGTATGAGTGACGGCGTAAATGCCCCGAAAATGCTTGCGAGGCTTGCCGGCTGTGTAAACAACACTTGCTCAAACATTTGCTTATGAAAAAAAAAAAAAAAAAAGAAATTAAACCGAGTAATTTGCTACTTGATTTTCGTCGCTACTGGCACTGACACACGAGATAAATATTTTCGGTCTCTGGACCATTCGTCACGCGATGAAATATTCTCGCCGCAAGGTACGACGATTACCGCGACGTGACCAAGAATCTCCCTTTCCCCTTTCTCACAGAATGAAATTCTGTTTGCCGAAAATACAGTCTTGATGCACGAAGGTGCACCGATGAGATATCCCGGAGGAGAATATCTTGCGGTTTCCAAGAGCGATCACGATGCGCGGCGTGAACGCGCGTTCACGAATTTTCGCACGCCTTATTCGCGATATTTCGACGAGATACATAAATCCGGGGGATACGGCTAATAAAATTTATATACGGATCGTTTCGCGAAAGAGACGAGGAAACGTTCCCGTGCTCGCGCGAATATGATAAATCCCCCGCGCGACTATTTATTATCAACGTCGAGAATTATGTATTGGAAATTATTGCGGCGAGGGAGAGCCGCGTAATGCGCGGATCATAATAATAGATCACGAATTTATACGCGTTTAATGTACTTCGCGTACGCGAAACGACCGGCGGCGGCTCGTTCCGCCGACGTTATTAATGATCTATCTACGGCTGAACATATGCGTTTCCATTCACCACTTCCGTATTACTGTAAAGCCCAAGTCGCCCGCTCAATTAATTCTCACACTACTATACGGTGACTTCAAGATCGTTCGTCCAAGCAAGGGCAGTCGCCCTCGAAGGGCGACGGGACCCCCTGCTTCTACTCTCCAATTGCGAACGCTAGTAATGCATGAGTTCCGTACAATATATGCACATTTAAAATTTTAATCGCCTACTCTTTCTCAAATATTATTTTTTTTATTAGTGTTAATTTTACTGTCACTTTCATTTACTATTTCATACTCATTTAGATTATTATATTATAACATATTATTTTAAAAATTAATTAGCAAATTAACTCCTTTAATCAGCTGATTTCTGTCAAAAAATATTAATAAAGTGTTAATTTGCTAATTAAATTTTAAAATAATAATAGGTTATAAAAATTAAAATAGTAATATGTTGTAAATATTATGTTATAATACTCTTATCTGCGATTAATATTTTTTGACAGAAATCAGCTGATAACTGTCAAAAATTTTAATAGAGTTTAAAGAATTATGACATATTATTTAAAACATATTATTTAGCTGATTAAAACGTTAATTTGTTAATTAAATTTTAAAATAATAGTATGTAATAAAAATTTTAAAATAATATATTTTAAATAAATGTTATAGTACTTTAAACTCGATTAATATTTTTTGACAGTTATCAACTGATTGTTATCAGCTCGCATGAAAAGACAGACGTCGAAAGACTATAAATTTTTAGATACAAACTTTATTGTGCAGGAATTATGGATTCCAATGATAATGTGCGAGAGAAAATCATGCGATAGAGAGGAGAGAGACTTTACTTCTTAATCAATCGCTTAATTTCGCGACGGAGTGCGCGTGATTTCCAGCGCGATTAATCGGTCGGCGTCGTTAAAGGTCATTGGTTAATCGCGTTCGCTACGAGACTCGGATCGCGGAATTCACGTCCGGCATCGGCGAGGATCGTCGTTTCTAAGCAACGGCGATCAAGATTGAGAGAGAATCGGCCGCGCTACGTGGCACGTCCTTGCCAAGGAAACGCTTGACTCACGTAATTGTTAATCGCTAACAAGCAACAATAATTAACCTATCGCAGCCGGATGGTAGCCGGATGGTTAAAGCGCACGTCTTGGAGAACGCGACGCGTTGCGAGAGAAAAATAGAGAAAGACAGATAGAAACGGAGGGAGGAAGCCTTGAGGCTCGTTTAATGGACGGTAGATTGCATCAGTCGGACAAGCGTGACTCTCGCGCTCTTTTCTCTACGCTCTTATTTTTCTTTTATTTTATCTCATTAGCGAAACTCGCGCCGAGAGAAGCGACGACGCGCCGTGCGTCGATAAGATGAACGGCGTGCGCTCTCTCTTTTTCCTTTTTTTTTTTTTTCTCGTTGCCTTCTTCCTGCACGAAGTGCGCGCCAAAAAGTATTCGCTCACGCTCGCGGATGATCAATTCGAGACGCGCCAACCCGATCTCTTTGTGAAACCCTGGTCCTTGCGACCCTCGAACACCATAGGACACCGAATCGGGATTTCCCCGTATGCTCTTAGGTTCCTTATTTAACAGCATGACTCAGCGCAGGGCATGCCGTTAAATTGCACTGAGAATTCGGGGATCCGACGAGTTTGCGCGAAAGAAAGAGTAAAACTCAAATTAGAATTCATTATAAATTCAAGCAAGTAGAAAATCATCGAATAAAATTGAGTTAATAAACACATCTTGCTGTATTCAAAAAGTTTCCTGATTTTAACATCTTAGAATCCATGAGTGATCTTTAAAAAAACTGTCCCAGATCATTATTGAATTCATGATTAATATATATTATATTATTATATTATTACGTCATATATATTATTTAATATATAAATTATTATAAATTTGTTTCAGATTGATTCAAGATACTTATTTGACAACATATCCAATATCGTGTAGATAACAGATTAACAAAAATTCAAAATTTAAAAAGTTTAAGCAAAGGCAATAATTATCACTTTCATTATAAATATATAAAATTGTTCGAATCTATTCACTATATATCTTCGTATAATCCGATAATTCGTGTAACTTCCTAAATAAACTTCTATCAATTCTTCTGTCACTTTTTATCAATTCTTTCTATTTTAAAAAATATACAAATGTGTGAGGAATACTTGACAACGATTTCCGATCTATCCTTCTTCCTCTTTCCCGAAAATTAATCGGGCAAGTTGCGGCGGCGGTTTCCGCGCAAGAATTATGAATTAGAAACGCGAATTACGAAACGTTACAATCACGAACACGTGTCGCGCCACTCGGAATGTCACGACGTCTTTACCCGCGAATTTCTCACACCGCGTGCACCTAACTACGATTCGCCGAGGCATCACCGCGCGAGGAAAATTAATAGTCCGATACAACAGCCATAATTCAAGACACCTCAAGTGTCAACCTGAATTAATAGTTGCTATGCGCAGCTGCGACGAAGCCGAATGCAGCGCGCGAGTTGGCGAAAGCTATCCTAACAAATCTCTCTATTTCTCTCGAAGGATTAATCCGTTTGACAAAAGCGGGACCAGCGTCTCTCTCTCTCGCGCGTGACCCACATAATGCACCGATTCGCGCAAATTGAAATTAAAACCGATGCAGTAGTAATAATAACGAAAGCGGGACAGTAACTTATGCATTCGCGACGAAGCAAGATAGAAGCGTGGTAGAAATAGCGCTGCGAGAACCTGTGCTTGGCGCGCGACGCGCGAGAGATTGAGCCTCGATACGATGCAGCGGTTGACCGTGACCTACGCCACGCTCGCTTCCATCACCTCCCTGTCCTCTCTCGCCCCTGGTGAAATATCGACTCTCTCGCTAGAACAGGCTCGCGTCTATTAAGCAGAGGCACGGCCGATCGAATGGAACGTATGCGGGAATTTTTGTATGTGCTCTCACTCCTTTCTGTCGCTGATTTGTCATTCTGTATTCCCGATTCCCGTAAAAAAAAAAAAAAAAAAAAAACCAGTAGCGTTCGTTCGAGTCCAAAGTCTAGCACAGCCCATACACGAAGAGACGAAAAATATTTGAGAGCTGCCTCGGGCGTATTTAAATGAGTCTGATTATAATTTATTTCGATATGATAGCCAAATGTGATTAGGTCACGATACGATTCGTAGCATCTCGCGCACTAATGATCCCTTGCTCCCAGAATCTTAGTTATCTCAAGGCCACACGTCACACATGGAGCGTGATTGCGTTACACGCTAAGTGCCTTGCGCTTCACTCGTGTTGTCCTTAAGGACAGCTAAAACCCCGAGGCTGAAGACGATCGAATAATAATTATTTTCGAATTAATATCCTCCTTCGTATAAGACTCTTTCGAGCAAAAAAAAACTTTGAAGGATATACGAAAATGATTGATTTCCGAGTCTACATTGTTTATCGATATACCAAAGTAAGGGCAACCAAAAAAATCGATTAATTTTCATTCTGCTATTACTTTCTTTTAGCCACACCACTCAAACTTGTATTTAAATATTATAAAAACTGTTTTAATACCATACTCTACTCGAGTCAAAAATTACGTGTTCAAATTGTATCTTATATTACGCGTATATCCAGTTGCGATCGGTCATCTCGATGATCAAGTTTGCGTTTTCAATAAATGCACATTTTTTTTACACAACATAGATATCGCGCTAGCACGACTGAAAGTCGCGCATGATTGCAATTCAGACAGAACAAGTCACCACAAAACCGCAGGATCAAAAAGTTGGAGATATATCGCGCATTCCTACACTGCAACAAGCTACGATATACGTTTTCACTTAAGCGTAAAATTTCATTCTAACCGTTAGGACTTCGCGGTTAACGAAGTTGTAATTAATCCGCGACGGAAGACATTCCGTAAAGCGGACGAAACTTGCTTCGCACGTCGCAAAACAATATAAAGGGATTAAATGCCAAGCCGAGAACTACTATGTCTGAGGATCGCGCTGATCTCATTTCGTCGATTGAGTTTAAAATTAGGAAACTTACCCGACTCTGTAATCCGTGCAGGATGGCGGAGGATTCCAAACAGTGCTATGGCAGAGCATCCAGTCGCACCAGATCTGCAAAAACAAACATGAAAAGATTAAAAAATTAATGCAAAGCAGAGAGAAATATACGTGAATAATACAAATTAAAATATTTATTAATTGTAATAAAAAAAAAAATTTGCGCACCAACATTGGTGTTTTAATTTGACTTTCCCGACATTTAAATGTGAGAAATAATGAGGACATTAAATAATACGCCAGAGTATTTTTTAAAAATTATTATTTAATAGAAAAGACTCTTGCGTCGTGAAGAATAATATTGTGAAAAGCTGAAACTCTTTATAAAATATTTAAAGCAATTTTATATGTGTCTATATTAATAAAATAATATAAAGGAAAACTTTAAAATAAAATTCGATTCAAAATAATTAAAATTTTCTCTTAATTTCTTTGAGAAATTTTTTATTATTTTGAATGGAAGATATTTTGAGAATTTTCTCTCTTAAAAACGTGTTATTTCAGAAAATAATAGCATTTTATGAGATTTTTATTTGTCATTTACAGTTTTATTCAAATATTCAATTGTCGGAGAAGCCGCGAAAGTACTTGGCTATTTATAGACCGCGGGCCGCCTTTTTCATTAAGCACCGTCCATCTATCCTCATAAAATGAAACGTATTCCAACGGCCTTGTATCGCGTCTACTTTATCGGCAATATTAATGGTCTCACCCCTCAGTCGTATGCGCGAGTCTGGCTATTATTCCTTGTATCAGCTCGCATTCCGATAGTAATCATTGTTTCCTTTCTTTTTCTTTACAGCTCTTTCTCGTCAGTCGAGACCACATAGTAACTATGTAATGCAATCGCGCAAATTTCACACAATATGTCAGTGAAATATTTATTAAAAACCGTGAAACTTTTAAATCTGGCCAGCGCCATTCATTATTTATAATTCAAAAATTTAATTAAATTAATAAAAGAATGATTAAATATTTTTTAATAAAATCCTCAATTATTTTCTAGTTGTTAACTTTATTTTTTGTCAACTTTGTACAGCTAAATAACGATTGTTTTACACGATCGATCTTTTGTAAGGATTAATTCTGAGCGAAAATCGGTAACTCCAAGATATCGATTTCTGATCGTAAAGAGACTCGATGCAGTTTACACGCGACAGATTAATTGCGAACGCGCTGGGTTATGTAATAGGTCGCGATACGATCGAATCGGAGTCTAGATCCGACACATCGACCACCAACAGACAGATCTTGCGTGAGCGCGAAACTCTCGCGACATTCATAAATTCTTCGACGGGGAATTTAGCACTTTCAGACCGCGATAACGTCAAGACGGAGAATCGGATCGAGCTCGTGAAGAAGACCTGGCGCCTTCTAAGTTGATACCCTTTCCAGAGGGACCAGCAGTGACAGCCAACCGGCGGCCCGTCATAAATTATCCCGGAGGAAAGCGGAAACGGATAAAACGGCGATGTAAACGGACAATGAAACCTCTTTTTATGACCACACGCATATTTGCACGAGCTCCCGAGATTGGAGAATACTGAACTGTGACTATCAAAGAGAGAAGACTGAGAGGTATTGGCCCGTCACTGCTCCAGATCTAATTATCCCGTAATGGCGAGCCACGGACGATGGACGTGATCGAGCAAACGTTTCGACTAGGAAATTGACTTACGCTCGCCGACTCGCCTCGCGAAACGCAATTAAGACTTCCCTCGTCCAATACGTATTGACCGGCGATAACAGAGGAAAAAGGGGTAGAGAAGAGGGAGGGAGGAAAAGTACCTTAATAGCCGGTAGAAGCACTTGCAGATCCTCGCCGACCACCAGCCGCGGTTCCTGCCCGCTGTCTAGCTGAGCTTTCAGCAGAGATACACCACGTTCCAAGATCAGGCTAAACATCTGTAGCGATACTACAAGCGCCCGTTCTTGGACCTCTGATCTATAGCCCTGCTCCATCTGGGAATCTGTAATCAAAAATGTTAACAAAAATGTTAGCTAAATTTACATATATACATAAGATCAGTTCTGAAAAAAATGCACGATTTCGTAAGAGATACAATTATTTTTTATTCCTGAAAAGATATTTTAAATATATGATATAAAATATATCACTTCACAAAGACTAGC
This sequence comes from Prenolepis imparis, assembly GCF_030444845.1. Lineage (NCBI taxonomy): Eukaryota > Metazoa > Arthropoda > Insecta > Hymenoptera > Formicidae > Prenolepis > Prenolepis imparis. Next base: position 10,662,411 of record NW_028141169.1, read on the forward strand.
ATAAATATAAGAAACATTATTTTTTTTAATTAATTTCTTAGGAAACTCAAGTCTGTCATATTCACAAGATATATACTATCCAGAAATTGTCGCTGAAGAACATCATTTCAATTGATTACGAACAACAACTTGTGGGGTGAAAAGAGAGAGAACGCGGCAATATCTGAACGGCAAATTGTTGATGATTGTTCATCGGAGGGGGAGAAAACGCGTAAGCTAATGCCGGTAGCGATCACGTTTCGGTGGTGATGATGATGATGATGATGATGATGATCGGTGATGCGCAATCTATTCGGCGTCGCGACTGGATTCGCTATATCGGAGGCTATACTCCTCTCTTCGGGGCTGTCATTATGCGTCGTATCGAAGCTACGTGACAGGACGCGGCTCCCGGCGGATTCCGAGAAGGCGAAGGTCACGACACGACCTTCTGCGCTATCTCCGCTTCCTCCGAATCATTTCCAGATCGTTTCCTGGAGAGAATCCGCCGGTGTAACGAATCGATTCCTCGAAAGGAAACGATATTCTCGATAAATCCAGGCGATATCATCCACGAGAGAAGTTTAATTTGCGGTAACAGAAGGGTAGTCTGTGTGTGAATATCATCCTCTGTAATTTCGATCTTTGGAGGAGATAAATTTCATGTACTCGCTTGAGTCATGAAGTTGCTGTCTCATTACAAAATTTCTTTTAATTTTCTCAGAGCGTGATATATTCTTGTACGATTTCGAAGATTTTATTTTAAAAGAAATTATAGAATTTATGTAAAAAATATTAGATTCATAGGGCATCATTATAAAAATTAAAACTCAGAATAAAAGTTCGAAAAAAATATGATTATACTTATCAATACGCTGTTTTATAAAATGTTTTATAAAAAAGAGAGAAAGGGAGATTTGTCATCTCGTGTATTTATTCGATATATCGGTATGCCGATATTTTAATGGTGGTTTTCATCGTTCTTGAAGATGAATCACTGATTGAATATTTATACTGAATATTTTACGAGAACAATGTCGCGCTTGGTTATTTTCATTCCATTTTCATTCGATACTAGGATCAGATTCTATTGTACTACCTCGGGAGTATTCGTCCTCGGCGAACGACCCATCGTTACCTTGTGCATCTTTATTAGCGAGCTATAGCGAAGCTAATTAGATGAGCGTCGCTAACGATGGTGTAATAGACCCGTGCGCAAGAACGCCATTTATCGGAACTACTAGTACTTATTATGGGAAACGAATAATGTAGTGAATCTAGCAAGCTAGATATGATTCTTTTCTATTTTTATTAAAAAAGGACAAATGTATTCTTTTTCAAAAAAAAAATTTTTTTTTAATTTAGAGATGAAATATTTCTACAAAAAATAACCTATACAAAATAAAATAAATATACACGATTAAAAAATCCATAAAGGAAAATTAGAACAATACATATTCGTTAGCCGACTTTTTTTTGCGACAAAAGTTGACAGTGATTTCAAAAAAGTGTCCAAACAATCCATTCGCATGCGAGTAATTTTTCGCGACGCGAATTAACTCTGCAGAATAGAAAAATAACACAAATCCAACAAGCGAGAGGGCACGTCCGTGCCATCCTCCATCAAGTCGTACATATATACACGAGAGCCATATTCGAAAGTGGGCTCTGGCACTTTAATTTATCGCAGACAAGGATAATAATTAGCGTTTAACCGCGAGGTCGCTCCAAGAGAGAAAGAGAGAGAAAGAACCCGTATAGTCATCTCTCCTTATCGGGAATTGGGAGTGTAAAGGGTAATTAGTTACGAGAAGATTTACAGGGAGAGGCCTTAACTAATTGCCACCGCAATCATTAGCGAATTTCAGGCATATCGTCTTCTCTCGCGTCTAGTTCTCCAATTTCCCCATCTTTCGCGCGATTAACTGCGATCGTTAATCCGCGAATGGACGCGCAACAGTGTGCAATTAAATTATATTTATGATAATTAAGGATGTAACAGTGATATCGGGGACGGACGAGGTAAACGGAGGCAGGTTTTCTGTCCGAAATGTGCGCGGATTTAAACACAGCAACATATACTCGATACGAATCAGTCGAAGGTGAACGAACTTTGCGAAAGATATACATACACACGCCGCTTCCTCTTATCGAGATGTTTAACTAACGAAGTGAACGCGACAGAGCGAGATCCCGCGCTCTTAATGAAGTCGGTGGGTAAGCTCGGCCTTCCTGGTTCCCGGACCGATATTAACACGATTACAGACACGAAAACGGACGGAATCGAGTCACCGTGTACAATCGAATTAGCCGCGCGCTAGATAATTCGATTATTAGCGATTGTAGCACACATCGCGCGTTTCTCCCGTTCCGCAGGAACACCAGCAATATTCGCATTTTTTTACGAAATATTTTTCCCTAGTTTCAAATCGAACGAAAACGTTGTTAAAATTGATATTTACGTTTCCTCTTTTCTTAATATCGATATAATACTTTTAGTAATTATTTTTTATTTTTTATATAGTGAGAAGAATGAACAAAATTTCAAGTTATTTTATTTGACAAGAATATCTTCACTCGTGGCTTTCCACGAGTAAAGTAAATCTGTCGTTAGATATAGAAAAACGTCAAGAGGATTTATTTACGATTTATTCACGTCTTGACCTAAAGGCTTTTATCCGGTGTTTTCATTTTTTAACAAAAAGCAGCATCTGTGTAGAAAATTCTTGTCGCGAACCTTGCCCGAGGATACATGTTCCACGGAGAATATATACATACATAAGTGTGTACTAAGGTCTCTTTACACGAGTTAATTAGTCTTATCGTGTATTTACGTAATGCCTGTCCCGGCGGAAATATAAGAAATGTATTACATTTCAAATATAAAATATACGAGTATCTCTCTCTCTGTACTCCATTATAAACTCTACAATTTTTTTTCCATTCAAAGTATGTAATGTTCTTTAAGCGCTCATGATAAACACATTCGTTCAGACATTCGAGAACGATCACTCTTTTTTCACCAATGTTTTGACAGTTCTCGGGTCCTTAAGTGGTTAACGGTAAGGATAAGCGATAACCGATCGCGCGTGTTTGGCAACGATATCGACGATATACCGTTGAGTCTTTGACAGGTAAAGCGCTTCTTTCGGAACTCGGAGTACACACGGAGAGAAAAAGCACTCTCGTTAATTCGGTGTTACCCTCTCCTCTCATTCTCGTTTAGTAAACGACTATAGGGGAATATAAGCAGACTATTGTCTGAGGATAATCGCGTTTTAATAGTCGACACGAGAACCTTACGTATATCGTTAAATGTAGTTATAATGCGGAGCACAACTGAGGGATCCGACGCGAGGTGTAGGATGGTTTTAATGGCCGCGAATATCTCGGCCGAGCGTTTCACGCATTATTTAAGCAGCGCAGCACGCACGGACGCGTAGAACCGCGCGCTCGTTTTGCGGTTTAACGTTTCAATCCTCGCTACTGCATTTTACCCGCTGTTCATCGTGCGTTATACCTTTCCGAGTCGTTAACGGCTATTATAGAGATATTATGCCGCTCACAATATATCGTGCAACCTTTACGATGTTGCATCTACTTGGCGGAGGACATGTTTCGCGATTATTGCCCCATAAGAACGATATAATAACGAATTAAGTGAGTCATAAAATAGCCACCAATTGCATTTTTTTTTCATTAAATTAATCCGCCTACTTAAAAATTTATCTCCATCTGCCTTTTTCTATTTACATCCTGTTTCTTCTTAGACTTCTTGTTCATCAAAAAATTTTAATTAAAATGTATATTTTTTCCAAACGCGATATTTTATTTAGATTTATATAGATTTTCTGTTGTCATGCGGAATAATCTTGGTATACACAGTATTTTTAATTAATGTCACACAAAAATGTAATATCATCTCTTCCTAACCTACTTTGAATGTGAGAGAAAAATTAAATTGTAATCCGATTGTTTAATTTTTTAAACTTATTCATCGCGAGTTACTTTTTTCTTGTATATCCTGCTTCAAAGTCCTTTCATTCATAAAAAAAATTGTACCTACATATATTTTCCATTTCCTTTAGAGATTTATTTTTCTCATTAAAGATGACAATTCGCGCCGAGTAATAAATGTAACTAATATATTAGTATCATACAACTTTGTATAATTTTTGTTTAACCTAATGTAATTTTTCGAGGCAAAATGATAATAGTTTTGTTTTCGAATTCCCTCTCGCGTTCAAAAACGCACCCTTTCTTCTCCTCCTCGCGTGGCTCGGACAAGTCCGCGTCGTGACGCGTTTCAAGTTAAAAGGTACAACGTTGCGCAATGAATTTAACACCGGTGACTCCGGTGATAGCGCCTTCGGAGAGGAACGACGTTCGCGGACCGCCCGGAGGTAGACGATGAGCTACGAGCGCGCCCGTAAATAATCGGGCATAGGTGAATCCTCGGCGTCGACCTTCGCGCGAGCGCCGTTTACATCGCACTAATCACCGCCCGTAGATTAATGGGTTCTCCTCATTAGACTCGGCCCGGCATAATCGTCATTTTATTAGTCATTTTATCGATGCACTCTAGAGAGAGAGAGCGCGCGCACGCATTTTCCAGCAGTAATATCCCGTGCTCGTGTCGCATTACCATACTATTAACATAGTGCATATCTCGTGGCTACGGTTCAACGACTTCGACCCCTTTTAACACTCACGCGCGGCTAAACTTTATTTAATTTTTAACTTAATTTCCGCCTATCCTCCCCCCCGGATCTCTCTTGACAAATCCCTCACGTTTACGACTATTTATCATTTTTTTTCTAAATAATTTGCGATCTTCAGACTTCCAGAATTTCTTAACAGGATGTATTTGCGATTCTCTTCTCACTTATTACGAATTAACAAAAAAAAAGGTGGCAAACTGGGCAGCGGTTCGAGTCTTATATATACAAGTCCGAGGGAACGTATATATTCCAGCATGGGAAATTTAGCGACGAGATACTCGCAATCGTTTCTCAGCTCGTGCACGCGACACCGCAGAAGGAATCACTTGACGGCAGGCGCCTGGCGCCAAGAACACGTTAAGAGGAGGCTGCGTCGCCGTCGTGTGAACGAACTGTAAGACACCGATTGCACGCATGCACCGTGTGCGCGCATATATACGCCGATATATACGTGCGGCGAGATATGCGACGTCCTTGATCATTTTTTTCAGTCGATAAGGAATCGTTCGGTGCGCGCAAGGGAAGCTGCGATACAGGGAGGGAGGAGGAAGGGCCTCATCGTTGCGCCTCCGTATACATACGTAAGTCTGTTAAGCTATCGTAAACTGGTTCCCTCATAAGGCCCTCCTTGCGCCGCAAACAGAAGATTTAATAGAACGGCGTCGAATGACGCCGGCTAGCCGGGGCCGTTCGATTACGATATTCCATATTCCCGATACCTTCCCGTCCGTTCATCCCGCACCCTTCTTCCTCCTGGTGCCATTGATGGCAGTGAGATAAATTTCGCAAGAAACGACCGTTCCGGGCCGATGACCCAAGCGCGCAATAAGAGCAGAGGGAAGAGGACGGTTTCATCCCGAAATTCTGCACGTCACGATATCGTGGGGCAATCATCATCTTGATGAACGTAAGTTGTTTGTGCTTTGTTAAAAAAAATTTTTTTTCGGTCGCAAAATACTCTCCGACGCGAGTATGTATAAAGAGATACTGGAGCATATAAAAACAACAATATCTCTTTGATCAGATTTCTCGAAGCAGTTGTTTTGCTCCATTCAATTTAATTCTCTGCTATGTTTCTCGTACATATTTATTATCTTCGAGTTCAGAGGATTGCTCGTGTATAATTATATATACCTCGCGAATCAAAATTATTCTCCTACTTTTTAATCTCAATTTTCAATCCAACATCTATTTTGGTACTTTAAAGCAGTCAGATTAGCCTCTTTAAAAATTATTTAATTTGTATTATTTTATTTATAAATCATTAAGATTCATAAACGTGAGGAAACTGAAATTTAAAATAAGAGCAAAATTTCGACATAGAATAATCAAATATACTTCTTTTTGTATAGTAAAATGAAATTTGAGAATATTAAAAAATGTACTTCTCTCTACAAATATATATTTATTTATTATATTTTTAAAATACAAAATCCTGCAAGCAAAACAGCAAGATTTAAAAAAATCCCGTTTCTTTATATTTTCTGCTAAAAATATCCATTTTTATTCACCTTCGTTACAACTTAGGCAATCCTATCAAAAGATGAGAAATCAAATTTAGATGTATGGCATAATTAAGTATTAATTTATTGCTAGTTTTTTGCTCTAATCCTAAATTAATCCTGTGCCAAATAGCAGAAAATTTATATTAAAATAATATTAAATATATTTTATAAAGATATGAATAATTCGGTACCAATTAATTCGGGAAATGATTTGATATAAAGCTTATTAACTATTTACTTTGACTATTTTATTGCTAGATACTTTATATTAAATATTATGTGTGTTGGTGCATCTATAAAAAATAAAAATATTTTTAAAATTGTTTAAAATATACCTAATATTTTTAAACTCAATTTGCATCTTTGAGCAATTCTATCAAAACTATCAATTAATTCTGACACGTTTAATTTGTGTTTCCTATTATAAGTATTTTTCGAAAATGCCAGCAAATGTCAAGTCAATAATTCCATCTTTAATATAAATTTTCTGTTAATTAGAGCAAAATAAATTCGGGATTACAACAATAAATTAGCATTTAATTATTCTATTCGAATTTAATTTCACGCGGTGAGATACAAAATTAATGGAAACTTTATGTGGACATTCTCTTTCTGCTAAATATTGATGACTTCACGAAAAATGACTTTCAACATTTTTTAACATTACACACATGTCTCTCGACTTAACATAAAATACACATCAACCTGACTGATGATGCGGCCTCATCTCTACGATCGATCATTTTTATCTCGTCGAGAAGAGCGATAACTAAACGCTCGCTCGAATCCTCACGTCGTAATAAGAAAGAGACCGCGAAAATGTGACAGGCAGCGTTTTATTCGTCTGCAAATGAGTCACGAAATCGATGTGCCAAAGAGTAATAGTGGCAGCTGGTAGCGAGGTAGATGCTGGTGGCGCTGATGATCACGCCGATCGGTGGAGAGATTAGCATCTCTCGAGAGCTGGCGACTGACTCGGGAGCTCAACGTTCGACCTTGGCGGGACCTTGCGAGGTCACCGACATGATTCCGTCCTGTCCACCGCTCGCATCTCGGTAGATCGGCAGGGATTAGAAGAAAGGTATATATAGAAGAGCGACGGAGTTCACAGAAGAAGGGAAGGAAGATGGGTCGGCATAAGAGAAACGCGGCGAGACGTTTTGTCATCCGCCACATCTCCTCGGCTAGACTTTTGTCCGACTCATTTTTCTCGCATCTAGACAGCCGCAGCTAGACCGATACAGGGCGCTGAATAGGCGCGTGATTGGGCTCGCTTTCGCGGAAAAAAGGTGCCGCAGGAAACAAAAAAACGAGCAAAAATCTCGAGAATGGGACCGAGTCGCGCATCGCGACGGGAAATTGTCGGATAACGCGATGCCGTGTCGCGGACATTCCTGCTTTACGGACTAATCACACTTCCCGGGGTGACTTTAACGCCGGCAAAAAGCGGTGAAAAGATATTTTGTATCACGCTACGACAGTATGCAAACCTAATCTTCCCCATCCCTCCCCCTTCTTACCTTCCTATGTCCTTTATTATATTCTTCCTGTTTCAATCTCTAACGTGCATGCACACACGATGGAAACGATCAACAAGCTTTCTGCAGTGGACAGTATGTAAATTAAGCAACAGTAATCTGCTAGATGTGCTGCAGCAGCATCGCGAAAAATTGTCTTCTTCGATAGAATAATTACTTCGCATGATTAACGAGCCGATCTAAAATCGTAGAATCAGATTTTCGTGAGTCTTTTATTATATCATACCATCGCAGTAAATTAAAACGAATCGTTTTGCGTAGGAAAGAAATACGTAAGACAGCGAGCAAGAAAAACTACAAGTCCGCGATCTGGAAAATGAAAGATCTATCTCTCTCTCGTCTGCTCTCGACCAACTATTCCCGCAATTTCTGCACGAACGGTCGTGGTGATGAAATTGCGCTACAAGACTTCCGCGTAGACGAGAAGCCGCGAACCACCCCAACAACAACAACAATAATCTCGTGTTCAGAATCTACGTGCGCTATTTGTTACTCGTAGCAGATGATTCGCGAGTATGTCGCCTATCGAAGAAAATGATCGAGAAACAATCACAGCGAATCCGCGAATGCATATTTTCTCGGATTGACACTGATATCGAGCGCTCCTCGGTAGATAAAAAAATTTATTATAAGACAATATCAAGAAGAAACTGTTGCGTAACATCAATTTATTCCTTGAGACAATTTTAAACAAAAGAATTCACGTAGATGTGTGTGACAGGTGAGATGGTTATTTAAATTTATCTGCGGAAAACTAAATAATTAAATTTTATATGAAACAGAATTTTCCAACTATTCTTTGATTTCTGCCTGAAATTAAAAATTCCAGAATTCCGTAGGTATATTTTTACGCGATAAGCTATAATGATAAAAGGTCAGTGTAGAGGTGTACGCGACTTTGGATTAACGCAATTTCTCGTTAGCGGGTACAAAGTAACACTCGCAGTTATCGTTATGCGGGATAATTTTCAACATCGAGACGCATCGAAGGATGCATATCTCCTCGGTTCCTGCGTGTCAGCGCGTCGTGGCGCGGATCGAAATTCTTGCGGCAGAGGTATCTGCAATTATATTGTGCGCGCGCCCCTTCTCGCGAGAAGTTATATATTAACGGTCGTAAACGACAGCGCTTCGCAAAAGCCGGCTCGCGCCTCAAGGTATATAAGTGTTCGTGCAAATACAAAAGTAAACGCGTCTTTTTCTCTCCGAGTTCGCGCGCAGTCCGAGTCGCATACGCAAGTTGCGTGTGCGAGTGCGAGAAAACCCGCGCCGGCTAAATTTAGATCTATAAATCTAAAACGCAAGTAAAACTTTTGCGGAAGAGAGAGAGAAAGAAAGGAAATCTCAAGAACTCGATTCACAAGCCAAGTCACGAGTACCTATTCCGATGCTCGTAAATGTCCAGGTACTCCCCTCCCTCCCCTTCCATATCCCATAGCAGTACAATATATTATATATATATATATTTTTTTATAAATTATATAAATATTTTAAAGTATAGATTAATTACTTATTAGACGATTAATTTATTATGGAACTTATCCTTATTTTATTCACTCGATCTAATTGTTTTACTGTGCGTTTTCAATCTGAATTATGATCATCGAAAAGTTAAATAATAAAATATCCTAATAAAAAAAATTCACGAAAAATTCACATGATATTATGCGAGACGTCGACTTTTCAATGATCAATATATATAATTCAGATCGAGAATGTACAGTAAAATAATCGAATAAATAAAGCTAAGGATATAAACTCCGTGATACATTAAAATCGTCTAAGAAGCAATTAATCTCTATATACTTAAAAATTCTTGTTCTATTTATATTCTAAAATTTATATTCTATTGTATATTAGGATCTTCCCGGATATCCTGTATAATTAATATAATTTACAAATATTAAAAAATTAATATTTATATATAATATTTATATGTATACAATATATTATATGTATTTTATATATTATACATATATTATATTCTCATAATATTCAAATGCGCACAGTAAGAATTCCCTGAATAATTTCCGCTTCGATTAAAAAGAATAGTATCCAATCTCTTGGGAGAAATACTCCGTATATCTGAACGGAAACCGGTGTAGTTTCATTATAACATTCGCGGGGGCCATCGATGACGCTAATAGACGCACGTCGGATTGCCCTGGGAAAGTTGATCTTATACAAACGTCACGCGTTTCTTCTCAACATTCTTTCCCGTGCGGAATCTCGCCAGGCATTTTCCTGGGAGAGCCGGAGTATCGTTATTCCGCGCGCGTCAGCCACGAAGAAGAAGAGGACGAGCGCGTACGTACGTACGCGCTGATTACCGGACGACATTCGCAATTCACGCCGTTTCACGCGGTAGCGCGCTTAATGACAGCGCTATTAATTTGCAAATTGTCGTTTATCTGGCGCAGCTCCGAAGACTGTCCGTCATCCCCCGTTCGCGTTGTAAACGAGAGGACTGTCGCGACCAGCCAGTTAATTGATTAATCGTCCTGTTAGCCGGTTTCGCAACGTCGTGTCTCACGCGCGCGAGAGTTAATATCCAGACTTCGTTTATGTATATACAGACAAGAGTCTATATGTTTAACAAGTAGTCCGTACATGGCTGCGGACAAGCTTATACTCTGACGTATCACGGCTTTTGTTAATCGTCTGAGAAAAAAAGAGATATATATACATATATGAATATGTAGATCTCTTCGCGGGAATCAATTACCGTAGATTCCGTTAAACGCGCTCGCATTTTATTTACTCCATAATTTAATTCACAATCATCTACATATCATCTTACAAAGTAACTATTATTAATGGTGAATTTAGATTTAGAAAATTAATAGAAATATAAGAAGACGTGACACGTCCAATCTGCATACAAATCGGAAATATATTTTTCAAAGGCTCGAATAAAAATTGAAGAGATAAATCGAAAATAAATGTGGCGCCTGTTATAAGGCGCCCCGAGAGCACTTTAAAGGTCAGGGCGGAAGAGGCAACGGCATTCCGACGTCTTCGATAAATCGAGAGATTCAGATCGTGAGCACGCAACAATAAGCGTCGATTATTATCTATCTCGGTACCGGTATTATTAGCGTCGCCGTTAAGTCTTCGATCGACAAAAAGGAGATAAAAAGGAGGCGTGCTTACGCTAAACGGTATTAACGTGTTGTGTTTTTCTCCCAGCGCGACCACTATTACCTATTTCTCGGCGCTGCGATACGTTTCGTGATACGCAATCAAGCGGAGGAAGCGGATTTTAATAGCCAGACCGAACTAGAGTCGCGACGCTACCTACGGAACGATCGTCAATTTGTTGTCGGCTTAACGAAGGAACGAAAGTACGGAATCTCTCTCTTCTCTTCGCATGCAACTCTCGTTAAGCAATCTTGTCCCGAGACTACGCGCGTGATTAGAAGGGCAGGAAATGAACAGCGAGAGCCAGACTCGACTGACTTTTGATTCGCGGCCAATAACCGTCGGATGGAAAACACACGACCCAGCCTTTGGCGAACGCTCGTTCTATCCGTAGCTCGCTCTCTCTATGTGGAATTTCAATTTACAAGACCGCCGACCTTGCATGTTTACCGAGAATAAAAAATCGCATTCGTCGAATTTTAACGAAATTTATTTGTCGGTTTCCTACGTGCATTCGATTAACAAACAAAAGTCAGGCTATCAAAATAAAAAAAAGTCTAACGAAATAAAATTAAAAAATTACGATTGCTGTACGTTTATTTAAAGAATTGAAAATTTTATTGTCGCTCTAAAAACTTTGCTATTAAATTGTAACACTAAAAAATATTTCGCAATAGTATTATAGTATATGCTACATATGTATGCTGTGTTTGTTACTACTGTCTCGTAGCTCAAGCGTTTCGATCTAACGCTGGCATCGTCAACGTCATCTCCGCTGCAGCTACTGCTGTTCGTTCACCCGACCTTGGCAAGGTCACGCAGTCACGATAAAAAGTAGCGAGGCAGAAGCGCGGAAGGTAAGGCGAGGAGAGGTTCGACGGGAATGGGAGAGGGTGAAGAAGAGAGCGAGGAGAGGGTCTAATCAACGGCCGGCGTCATGCTCCAGAGAACATTGCGGGAAGGGAAGGCAGAAAAAGCGGCGAAACGGCCAGAGGGAGACAGGAACGATGGCGAGAGGTAAGAAGAGGAGATCGAACGAGAAGCGGAGACGATGCGGGCGCGTGAATAGTGTCGGGTCGACCCCAGCTAAAGCTCACGGGGGTCCGTAAGACATCGATGGCTCCCAAGGGTCAGAAAATGATAAAAAAAGCTCAATATCGCCATTAAAAAAAAACCCCTTGTCTACAGTCCCGATTACATCGATTACTTGAGATAAGTTCTTCACACGATGGTTCTGTATCAATGATATATGGCTGTAAAATCTTCTGGAATTCTGCTCTTTTAATACTTCGATTTGTCACAAATTGTCGTACGAATGTACTGACTTCGAATGATGCGAACAAATCAATAAAAAATAAGACTCTTTGTTATTTAACGAGGTATAAATGTAATTTGCCTACATTTTCGTACAATTAAAAATTTGCTTATAAAGTAGAGGAAGAGATTAGTTAAGTATCAAGTCAACAATAATTCAACATAAATTCTCACGATCTTACATTCGGTATGTGATTTCCATTACTGCACGATACGCGAGTACCTACACATTGATACACGAGTTAAAAATAACGTCTCGCCGGATATTTATAGCGACAAAGTGGGTGGAAAAGAAAGAGAGAGAGAAAAGGGCGAGGGTTAACGGGATGAAAAAAAAGAAAGAAGAGGCGCTTCTCTCGCACGACGATCTCGCGACGATATAGCTCGGGAGTCGCGGGAGAGCTCAAAGGCAAGGAGAGAAGTCGCGGAACACGCGGGTAGCACAGAAGGCGGATAAGGAGAAGAACAGAGAGGGCTGTAACTGTGTGTAACCTGCCTGCCTGCCTGCCTGCCTAGCCTGCGAGCTGAGTGGCAAATGGAGGGAGAGAAACAGCCGAGTCTTGTACATAGCACGGGGTAGCTGAAGTGGAGCGATGCGGTATATTAGACGAGTTCAGAGCATGAGAGTACGAGAGAGAGAGAAAGAAAAGTGCAGAAGCGACGGGTGCATTGCGCCCGAAGCAAGATGGCCTTGACGTGGGCCGACCGGCGAGGGCAAGGACGACCGCCAGAGGGATATCCTCTCTTTTTATCCTCTCCGCGTCGGCAGTCGCATCGACCACAACGACTGACGACTCCTCTTCTTAGCCGGCAACCGCGCCCATCCACGACAATATTGCGACAACGATGACGATACGACGGTATCCCTGGGCGATATTTACCGGAAGATTTCGTAAGTCATTCGACTCTGCCTTCGCCGAGGATATCGCGAAATTATGTCCTATACGGGGGAGGAGTGATTGTGTAATGTAACGTCCGCGAGGAAGGGAGTATCTCGACACACGATCGTGAAAGGTAGTCTTGAATCATCGCCGGTCCCAAGATCAGCGAGGTAATTTATATGTAATTCGAGAATTGAAATTGAGAACGAAAACGTTCATATCCTGTAGTTATAGTAATTATGCTATCTTCAAATTGATAATTACAATAATTCAGCTGATTATGCGAAACAGATTTTCTTGTCTTCGATTGAGAAACTAATTTTATTGGAAAATTTGAAGCAATGATCATATCCTGTGTCTTGACACTTAAATTCGGTCTTCAATTCTTGAAAATAGATTTTAAATCTTGAAAAAAAATTATTTTTTTCTCTTGTTTTATTCAATTTGGACATCTATCGAAACCGATTTCAAACCGATAAGTTAATTTTTTTAACAATGTGCTACTCTTTCTTTCTCCTTCTAGTCTTAAAAATCACTAAAATAAGTGAAATAAAACTAACTTGTCAAAAAGAAAGTTATACTTATGCTCATTTTAATATTTTTCTTATAAGTAGAGTTGAATTTATAATTAGAGATTAAGAATCAAATTTTAAAATTATTTTTACCTTCACGCTCAACAAAAAAATAGGAAATATTTTTTATTGAATTATCGATTACAATTTTTTGTCAGTATTAAAAATGCGGACTTTTATCAAGCGATAACAGATGGCAAATGTTATCGATTTCCATCAACGAGTTTAATCCGGCGAAAAATCTCATCTGTCATTTTCATCTGTCGCGTTTTAAAATTTTTTTTTTTTATGAGACGACGAGATCTCGTCTATAAAAACTGTCCAATTTCGTTCCAAGGAATAATTCATGTGCCGTGATTTTATGCGAGAATAATTTATCGTCAAGTGGGAGTCGTCAGTCGTCAGATCGGAAATCGATTCACATACCGATAACATAGATTCGATAAAAAATCACGTGAGGGTGAAATAATATAGAAAAAAAGGAAAACTCAGCATATGAACAAACGCTCGAAATCGTCATTTTTAATTAATCACTCCTAATGCGTAATAAAAGGACTTTCATATCCTATTCATTTCAGCAATTTATCCGAACTATTATTCGAGTCTTTTTAATGACGTGAGATATGCAACGATAGTCAGAAGAGCAAAAAATTCGAAAACGAGTTAGAAAGACTACTTGTTCACATCAATCGAAGTATAAGACCTCTACGGAAGTTCCTCGTTGACTTTGACTTGATCTCTAGATCAGGAAGTTTCTTCTACTTTTTAAAAACTAAGATTCTTTCTAACATCCTTTCCTCGATCCCGTGATTACCGAGATCATTTAAGATGAAGTGAGTGATCAGTTGGATACAACCGGAAATGACATCGGAGGTAAAGTGGATAATCTTACTAATCATCATCGCTAAAGAAAAGGTAAAATCGTTAGACAAGTCAATTAGACTACTCTACTATTTTGCTGATAAACAAAAAAGCTCCAAGATGAGATTTCGTAAAGATAACATCAAATCAGCTAATGCTTAATGAGATTTAAAGAGACGAGAGATAATGCATTTTATATCGATTTATACATACGACACTTTACGAAAATCTATTTTTTATCCTACTTTTATCAACATTTTTTCTGTATAGAAAAATCGCACGAGACCTCGCCAATGGATCCTCTCTCTAAAATTTAGACATTAATTCTAGCGTAAAGTTCTAAAATCGAGGTCTAGAGAAACGGAAAGCCAGCGGCAAACACAGACTTTATGCGAGATGACCGGCGTAAAAGTATCGAAGTGCGATATAACGCGGAGAAAAGTGGCGCGAAAGAGGTGTGCCGCCGTCGCCGGGAATGAAATATTCGCGCTGACATATTGACACTGGGGAGTCGTAATTCGCGCCTCTCGGGCAAACACAGAGGGGCTACGTTCAGGCGCCGATGGCGAACGGACTTGGTCGCCGACGTGTTCAACGGTGCACGCTCGTGAAAAAGATCCTTTCTTCCTCCCAAGGGCGAGAATCCGTTTCGCCTCGCGGAGCGTGTGTGAGCAAGGAGCACCGGCGAGCAAACACATCGCGGCGAGTCGACCGGGCTGTTTGTTCTGCGTCGATTAATACTCGAACGCGGGCGAAGCGGAAAGATCCGCGGAAGACGGCGACAAGGTCATGGAATTTTAATTATCCAACATTGCGAGATCAATTATATATAATCACAATTTTTCTTAATTATTATATGCAAAAAAATTATTTAAAATTTCACAATTTCTATTATTTTTCGCCATAAAAATTTTCAAATTTGATATTAAGTAGAAAAAGACATGTCATATCAGACAGTTTTGTAGGTGCTATATTTAGATCTATTTATTCTATATTTATTTTCAATGATTATGATTCTGATCCGACTATGATAAAATATATGTTTTAAACTATTTTTATTTAAAATATAATATTGTTCAATATAAAATGCTATTAATAATAATATATAATACTGCTTAAAAGACAAAGAGATACTCTTAAATTAAATTCATAAAAAATTCCCGAGAGATATCTAAAATCTGTAAGTAAATCTCATAGAGAAAAAATCAGATTCCCATTATAATGAATAAAGACTAAAGTAAAAAAAGAGAGAATTAAACGATCCTGTCGAATAATTCGAGGTCTGCGAAGTGCGGTCGCGCTCGTAAAATCTATCTACGGCATCGTTACAGGTCGTAAAGGTCGTCGCGTATCAAAATGTGTACAAAATTGTTGCATTTTCCGCCGCGGTACGTTCAATCTTACGGGTCCGCGAGATGGATATATAATATAAAGCCGCGGTTCTCTCCGTACAACCGAGAGTGATCGTCCAACCCCCTTCAGCCCCCTTCTTTCCGCTCCCGCGCGTTCTCGCGCGCTGCCACATTAAAATAATTTAATTTAATACCCGGCAATTCTGCTTATTGCCATTGCAACATCAATTTTAATAATAGCCCTCTCAGCGAGTGAGAGCTTCCCGACACCCTCTCGGAGTCGCTCGCTCCGTCCTGGCGACGAGGACGGCGGCGTTTCAGCGCCTCCGAAGAAACCGCGCAAAGCGCGCAATACACATTCGATATTACGACCTCGACGGTAGTGACGTTTTTTTCTCCAATATTATATACCGAGAAATTTATTTATTTTTTTTTTATTTTTTTTTTTTTAGAATGCCTGCAACAAGATTGGCAGAGAGAGGAAGAGATTATAGCCGTTGTGTTACAGATTATACAGGGCTCCAATAATTCCGCTATCTGAAAACCCTTTTCCTCGATGGTTTATATATAACTCTAATAAAGATTCCTCTTCTGATCATACATTATATAAACAAATGTTATATTTATCATATTTTTGTATAAGATATATTTCATTCCATAGAGAAAAAATTCATTAAGTTTACGTTTAAAAAATTAGATTTAAATTTAAATTATTTATGCGTAATATAATTTATTAAATCGAAAAGGCTCTGATATATAAATACAAATTCAGATAGGAAAAGGGCTAGTAAGAGCTAGGCACGGATATTAGGCGCAACAAAATTGTTTTTAAATTCCTCTATACTTACTTTGAACGTTTCGGTCCTTCCTTTGGACCTCCTCAGCATATCAATTAATAAAAAATATATACGTGGATATTTTTATTAATTGATATGCTGAGGATGATCCAAAGGACCGAAACGTTCAAAATAAGTATAGAGATAGAGGAATTTAAAAATAATTTTATTGCGCCTAATCTGTACCTTGGTTCTTACTTATCTTTTCATACTTGAATTTATAGTTTAATAATATGTTTTAATATGCATTTTTGTGCTTATAGATTCAATCAATGATGTATCAACAGTTTAATTTGTGTCCTTAATTTTAAACTCAAAATTAAATAAATTTAAGAATTAATTATATAAAATATATTACGCATAAATAATATATCTAATGTGTCACGTCTGTCTCTCGAACGATAGAATAAATTTTATATAAAAAGAATATATATAAATTATTTTTTTTTTCACCGATTATATATATATATATATGCCGAGCTTCCATAAGACACGCTGGTGGCGAAAAAGTTAAGAAAGATCGTTTCTCGCACGTGTGCCCGTACTTCTCGAGGAGATTCTTTTCGCGGCGGAGCGCGGCTCCAAAGTACTCCGCAAGTATCTCCCGAGGTTGGTGCTCGAAAAGAAGCACTCGACGTGCCTACATAAATTCACGGGCGCGTCGGAACATGTTAGCGTTATTACGTGTGTCGAGAGGAGAGTATACCGATCTGCCGCGGTGGTTTACTCCGTCCTTGCGCGGTGCATCAATAACCGGTGCACCCGTTGCAGCAGCAGCAGCAACAGTTTCAAACACCCGCTAGCGAAACTCCTCCCAGATCGGACACAGACAGGTGGTAGCGGGATTGCGTTACAGAAATTGCCAATTACCTATAACATGCAATTCCTGCCCTGCCCCCGTCGCGTTCTCTCTCTCTCTCTCGCCCTGCTATTGTATTAATCCGCCGCCGTGCTCGCCCGTTACAACCGGACCGCGTAATCGCGCGGGAAGCCACGGTCGAAATTGGACCCCGCCGTGTATCTCTTTTCCCAGAAGGCGAATCTCGGTGAACCTCGCCTCGTAATCCTTCCCCGTAATTTATATTCGAACGTTTTACGCATATATTTTCTCTGAAAAAGATTTCGTCTAGAAATTATCTATCTCTCGCCAGACGCGTAAAAACGCCTCGGTCCGGTTTTGACTTTCGCGCCGCGCGATGCGACGAAATGCATCCATCATCCTCTATTCGTATACACATATAGCGCGCGCACCCCGGAGGGTTCGCCCCCGAAGGGAAGAGATCTCGGCTGCCAGCGGGAGTCGAGCGTTTATCACTTAATGACTTGGTCTACCGCCAGTTGGAAAGTTGATAGTCGGTAAGCAGGCACTCTCGACCGAGCCATCAGACGCGAGGCTAAAACCACTCGCTTAAAATTGTAAAAGTCCATAATTGGCCGCAACGACGTCAGAATGAGGAATGTTATGCTCGCGCGCAAGGACGAATACTTTTGTACATCAGCTTTTATATCCCCGTTCCTCCCTCTACCCCTAACTGCCCTATCCTCTATATAAAAATGGCGAGAGAAAGAGAAAGAAAAAGAGAAACGATATTCGTGCGAGACAACATATCTAATTAGCGAAACTAACTAATGCACGCGGCACACGTGCTTAATTGGCAGAATCTACGAACCACCGTTAGCCGCCTAATTAATTAACCCGCCTGCGAAATTTTCCTTTAAAGGCTGCATCTGCTAGCGCGAGCGTCCTCGCCGATTCCGATTAATATCATCCCCATCGTGCACGGGGGAATAAATCTCTCATATCGGTAAGCTACATGAGACAGGTGATGCGCGATTCATAAAGAAATAAATTATAAATTTATAAAATTAAATAAAAAATATAATATAAAATTAGATAATGTAAAATAAAAGACTAGAAAAGACTAGAATGACAATTCGAGTTTGATCGCTTTGACTCGATTTCAACAATTTTGTTCTCACGTGGCTTCACGTAAAGTCAATATGACCAAGCGATTATAGCGTTCACCCGGAAGACTCACACTTTTTTTCTTTTTTTTTTTTACGAGCTTTGCTCAGCAAACTTCCTGAACGATCGACCGAGAAACGGGCGTTAACTCTTTCGCGTTAATATTAACTCTCTTTCTCTCTCTTTACGAATATTCCGATCCATCGAAATATTTCGCAAAAATTCCTTAGTTATAAAAGCGACATATATATATATATATATATATATATATATATATATATATATATATTATAACAAAAGCGATGCATGAATAATTCAATATTCACAAAGAGAAAAATGCGGCCAAACTGACAAAAACGGATACCAATAGACCTCCGGACTCTCATCTGGCTATCCCAGGAGACTGGTAGCGAGACCATCTGAATATTTTAAAAGAATTTTCCTAACGCGCCTCGATACTCGCGCGTATAGAAATAGCGCATGAATAATTCAGTTTGCTTCTTTTACAATAAATAAAAAAAAATCGAATACCGAAAAAGAGAGGTGAGAAATGTGGCTGACCCGATCGCGAATACGTAAGCAACGAAACGAGCACCCAGACGGGGCGACGGGGCATTTCGCGAGCGCGACGTGTAACGTCGTTCGCGGTTTCATTATTAATAGGACGATAAGATCGCGAAGCATTACGCGAAACACACAGCTCGTCAAGTCGTAACTGGTTCCGCGCCAGAGATAGAGCCCCTCATCCATCTCCGGCGACGTGCGGTACGAGAACGCGGGCGAACAGAGATGCGCAACCTCCGACTTATGTATAATATGATGTGTGTGTGTGTGTGTGTGTGTGTGTGTGTGTATATGTGCGTCATTCCGGTCATTCGCGCGCGTAGGCAACCGTCGATTTTACGAGAGAAAACAGATCGCACTATACGCTAAGTGAGAAGACGACAAATGTCATCGCATCAGGGATTCGACCTAATATATGTCATACCCGAAAGAAGCAAGATTGATCTCTCAAAGCTTTATCTTGCTAATTATAAATTCATCGAGTCTTTTCTTCCTTCTCATTTTCGGTAAAATTATATTAATTCAACAAATAAGACGATGATCATAAAGAAGCAGCTGATGAAGAATAGATCTTGACATTAATTTGGAATCTATGAATCTATACACGCGTATTTTTTATGGTATATATTCTGACGAAATAATTACTATTAAAATCGAGTAGAGAAATCATTTTCGGAAGCTGCTTTAAATGCAACTTTTAGAAAGACACGACCGGCAGTGTGATACGTTTACGCGCATTCTCTCGCATCGCAGATTAGCAGAGCTTCTCTCCGCTGCTCTAATCGTCCTTACCAGGCTATAAATTATTCGCGGGAAATAAACTCGCAAAAACTCGCAAAACAGCTCCGTGCTAATCCCTCGCGTAGGAACATGGAGATCGTCTTGAAATCGTCTCCGCGCCGAGAATTCGCCAAAGAAACCGGTGGTGCTTTATAAGTAACACTTGCAAAGGCTCGCATTTGCTTGGAAGCAAAGTGTGTAACAACATCAAAAACCGACGATTTATTAAAGACATGATATCAGATAATTTTATCTCTCGCGTATCTCGTATAGATATTAAAATCAAATTATGGAAAAAAAATTAAAGAGCTGTCATTTAAGACTCGACGTCTTCTTCGAATAAAATTTTGACATTTGATCTGCATATATATATAAATTTATTTCTTTCTCCTTAGAGAAAAAAAAGAATAGAAAGAAATGTTTAATTATATCATGTATCTAAATTTATTCTGAATTGTTTCTAGACTATTTTCTGATAAATAAAAGAAAACAAAAAATTTTGACAATTTAGAATTTAAAAATGAAAAAGATGTGAAGAGAAACTGTGAATAATTAATAATTTGTACATCTTAATATACATGATATAATTTTATTATTATTGATTTATTTGTAATAAACCTATTGACTGAAGGAAAAAAACCGGAAAGCATTGTCTGTCTGTCTTTCTCTCTCTCTCCTCTCCTTCTCTCTTATTAACACGGCAGGGAATATTTGACACACGAATGCCATATCCAAATCTGAATAATACCGCTATTCAGCGAGTCTGGAGACTGGATTAATTTGGACCGCAGAAACGTGTCGCGTCAGACGAGGACCCACATCCAGACACATAATGACAGGACGATATTCGGACACCACGTCTGGGCGGTTAGAAAGTTCAAAGGTCAATAAACCGCGCGACTGGCCACGCAAAAGAATCGCGCGTGAGAAGGGCTCAGGCGAGGAAGAAAAGGTATTGAAAGACTCGTTTTTTGCCAGCTGATTTACGAATTGGCACGCGGAGGAGATGATTTCTCTTCGGTGAGGTAAAAGATTAAAAAACAAACGGCGCTCGCATTTGTGCGCGATAAAGCAGCAGCGAGATTCTCTCTTTTGCTTTCTCACTCTTGGGTTAGCAGCGATGCTGCCGATGGGCGCATGGATTCCGCCGCAGAAAGGAAGGAAGCTTTTGAAAAATAAGAAACGCACGAGTATCACAAGAGGCGCGAGCGAGAGACGGGACGAAGCCAGGGGCAATAATTCTCATATTTTAGGGAGGCAATTTCGAAGAGAGGCGAGTATACGCGCGCATACACACACGAGAGAGGAGCTGGATTTTCGAGGGCTGTACTTTTCGATAATTTATGCCAACGAGCCCCTCTCGCTCGGCTCGGCTTTCCGAGAAGCGAGACTCCCTTTTTTTCCCCTCCGGTTGCCCTCTCTCCGATCGAGCGAAATAACTTCGTATTCGGACACCCAGTATCGCATTATATCGCGACACTTTCTTTATCGGGAATAGCAAGTCCGCATGATAGTCTCGTTCTTCGTGCATTTTACAATACGAGATTCGCCTTCGAGAATAACCTTACAGAAGACTCTATTTAAAGGGGCAAACTCAGATAACAGCGCTAAGATATTTTTATTCGGCACCAATTAATTCTGTTTAGAAGACTTGACTTTATTATTCCACTTGAATTTATTTTCAAATGATCTAAACCGAGCAATCTTAAAAATTTTCCATACCAATGAAAATAGAAAATATTCTTCTTTTAGTTTCCTCAAAATAAAGTGTATCGTCTGCGAATGCTCAAAATTTTGATTATACGAGATACCGAGTCTACAACGAGAAACGGAAGCGCGAGAGATCGAAAAAAAACAAAAAAAAAAAAAAGATAAAACAATGAAACAGTTTAATAATGCGTCAATGGGGGGAAGAAGGGAGACGAGTACTCGTACTTGATAGGTTTTATACGGCAGGTAACAGAACGTGGTTAGATCTAAGGTACGCAAAGCCACAAGCCAGATCGTAGCTCGGATGCAGATGATCCAAGATTATAGACATTAGGGACATCTCCCTCTCTCTCAGCCTTGGCATTATGCGATTCTTCGGTAGCCCCCGGGGTTCCCGAGCTCTGTATTCGTTCCTCGCACACGCGTACGGCTGTGAAATGCACGCGTGAAATGATCCAGCGACATTTCCCGCAGCTCGCCACCGACTTCCTCGATACGCATCTTAGAAATCGATTAGATAATTCGAAAAAAATTTCAAAATTCGCTTTCAACTCGGAAAGATTCTGGAAAAAAAATTCAAATTGGAAATTGAAATTTTCCTCAAAATCCCGATTGATCTCGTGCTTTCGATTGCACGATGATAATTACACGAAAAAAACATACATTAATTATTTCGACCGAAGAAACGTATTCACGCGTATTAAAAATAAATTCGACGAGAATAAGGTGAGAGCGAGATGTAATCGAAAGAAATATCGAAAACGACGATTACGAGAGTATAATCTATCAGAAGATGGTTTCTCGGATTCTGCGTTTAATTGATAATTGGATCTGGTATAGAGAAGTACATATATATACCTGCGGATATATCCAGGAAGATTTCATTTACCCTCTTTGCGGGGCGATTTTTTCGCAGTAAAATATTTTGAGACCCCGAATCATTCATTTGCTTTCACCTAACACATTATTTATATTTAATTGAAATTATGCAATGCATGCAATTTAACAAAACCGAGTTAATAAAATAGTCCCATCACAACGGATGTTAAGATAAATCGATTGGGAGAATTTTTCAAGTATTTCTTTCTTGCTTTCTTGTAATAACCAATTTTTGTATTGCGTTACACTTTCGTCGCGCTTCTCGTATATTAAAATAAGACGTCACAGACAGTATACCGTACGCTCGCTTCGAGATCCATCGCGTTGATCCAACGCAAAGAGAAAGCCGAATCGGGGGAGCAAACCACAGGGATGTGTCGCGGCGGTTTAAGGATGATGAAGGCGGGACCTGACGTTCCTCGGCCGACAACCGCAGACAATGTCGACACGGTTGCATAAACTCAATGGTCCATTACCGACAGTGTTTACGATTTCAATTACTGGCTGGCTGATGGAGAATCATCACTACACCGAGGACAAGATTATATATATTCTCGAAAAAAATTTTAATAGACAGATATATGCAAGATATCGCGGAGGAACAAACGGACTTGATCGATCAGATCTCGAAGATATCGAAAGTCTTTCGACAAATATTTTTGAATAACATATTAAACGATAAAAAGTTTCGTTTGTGTGTTAAAATAAATATTCGATATGCTGAAAGGGAAAGGGAGACTTGAAAATTTCGCAAAAACCATTTTCTCTTTTAATCGAAATATAATTGACATACGAGTTGAATCTGTCCGCGGAAAAACTTGGCGAGCACGACCGTACATCTTGAAGAATTCAACCGCGAAAACCTATATGCTCAGACGAAGCCACTGCAGATTAACGCACGTGCAATATTACAAGAAGTCGCGCCAGGTATAACTTGCACGTGATGGTAACGCCTGCTTAAAGATTCAGGTACTAAAATCCCGTAACACACATCGCTCGCGCTCGTTTTAAACCAACTCTTCTTTCGCATAGTAAGATCTTCGCCATTCATCTATTATCAATGTTGGATAGATTTTAAGACGCGATCGCGCTTTAATTTTTCCTCTATTATAATCTAAATTATTTGGCATCTACGCAACGATTTATCGAAATATATTAGATCTGGCGGATGTCTGTCATATTATAAAAAAAAAAAAAGATTCGAAAAAAAATATAATGATTGCTCAATTTAATATCAATTTAAAAATAGTAATTAATAAATATAAATTCACGTATATTAATACATTTTTTCTTTTATAATTTATAAACGCGGCCGAAAAATCAGTTTGTACAAATTTCTCCCAAAGATGACATTATTAACTTCCACTGCGAAATAAGATATACTAACCATCTAAGGACGCAACTTGCGTAGTTAAAGTAAAAGGGCAAAGAAACGCCCGAGCAGGTGCAAAGGATTCGAGCGGGCAGTTTCACCTTGGAAATAGAGCAGCAAGAGAAGAAGCGTCTTGATGACTCAGGCTAGGGTTCATTCTGAGAAGAGCGAAACCTGGAGCGAACGGAGTTTCGCTCTCGTATAGAAATTAGTGATAATTACATAGGGCTAGCACCTGCATGCAGATGCAAAAACTCGGGGAACGCTCGTTGCTGTTATAGTGCTCGTGTGCTCTCTCGGGCAAGCATGCAGCCATGAGTCATTGTCGAAGCGAGAGTCAAGCTACATCTATCCAAACCGGATATACCGTCATATCACGGTTGCTTGTCGACGACAAGTTAAAGCGGAAGACGAGTCATCTCGATAGAATGTATCTCGACCGTGACAGAGATTAACCCCGACAACAAAACAGTTTCTCAATCTTAATCATATTAAGCTTATTATCTAATAAATCTCATTCCACCGCGTCAGGTCTAATATAAAATAAATGCAATTTTATCTTGAAAATTGCCTGAAAGATTTGACTTAAATTTAAAAACAAAATTTCCGCAACGCAAATTGGAAATCAATTTTGTGTGAAAAATAAACTTTTTTTCTAGGTTTAAACTGCGCTAGAAATACTTCGCAATTTTGTCAAGATCAGTAGAATTTATATATACGCATTCATGTATAATCTAGGCATGCAAGATGCAAATGGTGACCGGTTCGGTATCTCGTTTTCTAGCGTGTATTCCACTTTAAAACAAAAAATTCGCGAAAAGAATTAACATTACTAAAACGAGTACAACCGGCTCGTTAGTCGGTTGATTTTATTTAGAGTGGTGTTCTTCTCCATAATCAAAGTCGCGAATACGAAAATTATTTAACAATCAAGAGAATGACAAAAAAGTATCCAAATATCATTTCAAATGTGCACTGATTGTATGTCATAAATTATCTCA
Source organism: Prenolepis imparis (assembly GCF_030444845.1). Lineage (NCBI taxonomy): Eukaryota > Metazoa > Arthropoda > Insecta > Hymenoptera > Formicidae > Prenolepis > Prenolepis imparis. The sequence continues at coordinate 10,687,383 of NW_028141169.1, forward strand.
GTAAAAATAAAATGTAGTCTCACATACATGTATATGTAAGAAAATATATTATTTATACAAACAATTAATATGACTTTACGTAAATTTATATATATATATATATATATATATATATATAAAGATTTTTGTTTCAAATTCTAAAGATTGTTTTAAATATTTCTTCTTACAAAATTGTGATATATATTTTTGTAAGAACCTGATTCGCGTTAACCGAAAGTTCATAGATCTTTTTCTAAAACCTATGATAATCCATCATCTTAATAAGTTCTCGAAGATAGACAAAGTATCTCACATATTTGTACGATTCATATGTTTTATCGATATAAACGGGATTTTTTGATATTAAAAGAAAAATAAATTACGACTCACCCTTCAGCTGCGTGGTCTCGATAGCGAACATGTTAAGCGCCAAAAGCTGAAGTAGACGAGTGCCAGGAAGCGGTAGCGGTGAGTGCTGCAATAGGGCTCTAAATTCCTTCAGCATTTGAACGCCGGCTTCTTGAAAAGTCTCCATTCTGGAAAAAAAAAAAAAATTTTTTTTTATTAGTATAAAAATATAATATAAAAATAAATTAGTAAAAAATAATCTCTAAACTAGAGTAAATCTGCTTTCAATTTCTACATCAAAATGTCATTTTTGAATGACCTAATTGATGAAAAATCGAACAGCTGATAAAAGTTAATTAAATATTATACATTATACATAAATGAGAATAGAGTTAGATATATGTATATATTTTTTAATCAACATGCCAAGATATAATTTAATAATTTTGCAATATATAAACGATTTTCAACAAAATAAATCTGTTCTCGTCTTTTTGAAAATGCTGTACGCATGTGCGAAAATGGATTAAAGGTACGAAAAATGGAAACGTGCACATAAAGATCGCTTCGATCGATCGAGCGCAAAATAATCGAACTTGGATCGGAATCAATGAGTCTGCGACCCATGTCCGTCAACTCAACGGCTAATCTCGCATGGCTAGTGATAAAGGAGGACGAAGGTTGGCCGCGGGGTCTGGAGCCGAGGGGCCATTCTCGTAAACACGACAGCGAAATAGCAACGGGAGATCTCGCATAGCAGGCGCTATCTTTCCCACAGCCTCTTTCCGCGCACCATATATATACACACACATTTTATATATATATATATATATATATATATATATATATTTTATATATATTATATAGTGTATATATGTCACATAAATCCGCGTAACATCTCACTCGACGATATCACGATCTATTCTAATATTTGCGACACAATCTTCTGATCTCTAAAACCCTTTCCATAAAATAATATAAAATTATAAATTATGTTAAAATATACATATAAAAACTTCTCAGAATCAATTTCTCGTATTTTTGACTCGTACCATAATAAAAAAGAACAGTAATTTTAATTGAATTGTTTATAATAATTCGAGCTTCTGTTAGAGAGAAATTATTCGAATTCTAGTTTTTCTTACCGATGTGCAATTTCTTTCAACAATAGTGCCATCGTATACATCAATTTTGTGTTCGAAGAATTATCCGAAAGATAGTATATCCTACTATTATGATAAAGAAAAGTTAATAAAGAGAAATGATGAAAGGACTGACTTTATGTGACAATGCGAAAGAGGAAGAGTTTACATGCAATTGCACATATAACATGTAATTAAGTAAGTGAATTCATCGAACGACAAACGTTGACAAAGAATCGTTGATAATCTACACGATCAATTTTGCGAATATCATTGTGTTTCACGATACAGTTGATGTACATTTTAACTGATTTTGACTTATATTTTTTCTATTAAATACGAAAGAATAGCTAACAATAAGTAATCGGTTAACCCCTTCGACACTCGCGGTTTCTCTGCCTAATGAATCACCCTAGGAATCGTATCTCCAAAAAGAGACGAAATATCGAACGGAAGATAGTCCGTCTCGACACGGTCCTCGATCGCCAACCTGGGGTTTCTCGCGAAAAGAGAATGCGCTGAAGAAGAGGCATCATTCCCACATCGCGTTTACGCCGCGAGCGATAAACGCGGCTGCTGAAATCGGACACCTTCGGCGCGAATCAGTCACACTCACACGCTCGTGCGATCTTCGAAAAAGACCGTTAGTCGCCGATTGAAATCAAGCTGGTATGCCATCACATAATATAATCGCAACCGAATATTTATTTGCGCCGGTGCTGCAGTGCGAGCGAGAGTAAAATGTGACAACGCGAAATGCAATTTTGCTCAAATGGATGCCGATCCTTTAGTAGCGCGAAAAAAATATGACCTTGTTCGCAAAATCCGAAAACACGATTGAATGCTATGATTGATATATTATAATCCTTTAAAGAAACTATCGTGGGAATGTAAAATTAAGAAATGCGTCGAAGGTTGAATTATAGAATCATCTGATTTTTCTTCGCTCTGGACGCTCAATCATCGACTCATACTACTTTGATTTGGATTCAGCTGCAATCACGAGACTGCTCTAACTTTCTCGATCTTATTAATACTAAACGATTTTGTCCGATATTTTCGTTACTGAGCCTTTGTAAAAATTGAAAGAAATATGTAGACATTTACGAGTTGTTTATAGACAGCTGCTAAAATTTAAAAAAAAAAATCTTTGGACAGATTTGGAATTGAGATAAGAAATTTTAATATTGCAATCAATTTTATATAAATTCTATTTTCTATTACATTACGATATGCATGTAGCAAGACATTTTCTACTTCAAAAATTTAACGAAAGACTCAATATATTATTCCAATAGAAATCTATTTTTAGCAAAGAAGAGACAGCACGTCGACGACTGATACTGACATAGAGGTGAATGGACGCGAGTAATTGGCAATTTTCATATTACTCGAGAGCATAATCGTAAATCTGTCTACCTATTAATACCATTTAGCCGAGATACATGACGATATCGGGCCTGCTCGTGACTCCATGATCGTCGATTTCTTTATCTCGTTCGCGCTTTACAGGTTTTTCACGGCGGATCGAACGACCTCGTTCGGGATAATGCGCGGCAACTAAAAGTCATATCTGCGACCGATCGATCATAGATAACCGATAATAATCCTACGGCGGACCCGAGATGAGGCTTGTGAAAATTCCGAGGTAGCGACGACGACCGATTAACTTTACGGTCTTTTGATAGATGCTAAAAAACACAATTATTATACACCTCACGTGGGCTTATTAAACTGCCCGTTGCACTTTTATTACGACGCGACGCTGCTATCACGTGCGAGATAAGCGCTCTGGATGCTTTTGCATTCAATGAGAGATTGCGGCGCCGATGCGGTGCGGAATTGAAATCACTTTGTGACAGAAACGATGTAATAAAGACTGACGAAATAGCTTTTACGATTTAATTATGCTTTTGCTAAGTTTCAGAAAAAAGGAGATTGTCCTAAACAAAATTATAATAAAACTCCATTGGAATAAAATTCTCGTGGAAAATTTTATATAACAATTTCATATTTCTATACCTATAATTAAATCTTTTTAAAAGAATTATATATTTAATTAGAGAGAATCTCCTATGAGATTTAAAAAATATATATAAAGAAAGAAATGGTTAATGTAAAAATTTAAACAATCAATTAATATCACGCAATTAATAACAAATTTATATATAAATAACATGGTTATAATAATAGATCATGGTCTCTATTCTCCCGAATTGTTCCAAACAAATATACTTGCGTTCTCTTCAAGATGAGATGAACAAATGCGTCAGATGCGTACATCAATTTTGCGTTCGAAGAATTATCCGGAAGATAATAAATTCTACTATTATGATAAAGGAAAGTCTTAACAAAGAGAAATGATGAAAGGACTGACTTTATGTGAAAATGCGAAAGAGGAAGAGTTCACATGCAACTACACATGTAATTGAACATGTAATTAAGTAAGTGAATTGTAGGAGCTCGATTATCGATTCCTTTTACGTAGCAAAGACAATGTAATAATTCAACTACGCGTGACAATTACCTAGGAATAATATAGTACCGACTATTCCAAATGTCTTTCTTCTTGTCGAACATTATGTGAAATACTAGTATTACAGATTATCAACGATTCTTTGTGAACGTTTGTCGTTCGGTGAATTGTAGGAGCTATATTATCGATTCCTTTTACGTAGCAAAGACGATGTAATAATTCAACTAAGTAATTGTCACGCGTAGGAATCGATAATATAGCTCCTACAATTCACCGAACGACAAACGTTCACAAAGAATCGTAATATTTCACATAATGTTCGACAAGAAGAAAGACATTTGGAATAGTCGGTACTATATTATTCCTAAAGTATACATGACTATAGCAGGAATATGGCCATATCATAGACTTCGTGACAGATATATACGCTTCGTGCCAATGTTTACGTTTTGTTTTAGTATTATGATACCTCAGGTACATATATTTAATCTTAAAAAATTACATCCTTGTACGAGAAAATAATTCACTATACTCAGATTATTTATTGCGCCAACTTATTGCACAATTTTCTTTCCTTCGTCAATAAAAAATCTTGATATATTCTACAATATATTATAATTTGGATACAGTTGCTTTATGTATTAACCTCAGCGGATCTCGATGACATTTTCGAGAGTGTACCAGCCGTATTGATTAGCATAATATTCAGCGTTAAAATAGCAAGCATGATGTTCAACAGCAAACGTGTAAGAATTATTTATGAATTTTGACGAAATCTTTTGTACAATACAAAAATTATTGATGCAATGGAAAATACGCGTATTATATAGATAAAATCTTGCCTTAAAATGATAGAGGAGGACTGGCTATCATTAAATACAGATGTGGAAAGGGCTATTCTGGCACGCCATTGCGAGTACGGACGGCATTTGACGACATTTTACACGGGTATATTATAAAAACTGTAAATATATATAGCAAACTGTGCATTTTTTGGATGTAAGAACGAGTATACATATAAGCATGTATTTTTCACATTCTTTGTAATTTTTCGAATTTTTTCTTGAATTATATTTTAAGTCTTAAAATTTGCAAAAAAAATTATTTTTGCTTAATTTTTAAACATTTTCATATTCCAAAAAAATTGTAAAAAAATAAAGATCAAAGAAAGTCTGCTTGTATAACACACACACACACACACATATATATATTTTTCAGTTCTTATGCATACGACAGCATTCTTTTATTTGCTCAAACCGGTCATTGTGACATTATTAGAAGATAATACCGCGAATGTAACGAAGTCATCCATATCGGGAGCATCGAAATTGCCATTTCAAGTCGAATATGGCAAAAAATTAGACCAATATTTCTATCCAATAATAATTCATTCTTATCTAGGCGTGTTTTCTCACGTATATTGTACACTCGCGGTTGACAGCTTATATTATACTTTAGTCCAGCATGCCTGCGGAATGTTCTCAATTGTCGGGTAAGAATATTAAGAGATCACAAGGAGAATTCGCAGAAATGATTAAAAAGAAGACGATTAAAAATTGAAATATTAGGGTGATTTTTGCAATAATATTTTTGTGCATTTCCAGACACTTATTAGAGAATATCGGCAAAGATAATGACGCAAATTTTCACATGAAGCTAGACAAGATAAAAGACGTCAATTACCATAAAGCATTGGACTGTTTGCGTAAACATCTCCATGTAATAGAGTGCGTGTTAACGAAAAAATATCTATTCTATCCTAGATTTTCTCCATATTTTATAAAAGATCTCTATGCTACAAATAATAACCGCTTTGTCAATATGTTGCCCACAATCACGATTCAGATTCGCGATTTTGCAGATTCGCGGAACTGATCGAATCTTTGTTTACGAATATATTCTTGATCGGCACTACTTTAAATATGATTTGTGGGAGTATAAGCGGTATACGAGTATGTAACGAATTTATTTTTTTCTAATTATACTTTACTATAAATATATTCTGTAAGCAAGAAGCATTTCGTAGTGTTATCAATTATAATCAATATTTGAAAGATTGACAGAAATACTATTTACCTCTTTAATACCAAATACGTAATTTTCGAAATATATATATTTGTAAGAATAAGAATTAATCCGAAAATCGCGAAGGCAATTTGACAATATCTCCTGAATTAAATTTCTATTCCAGGTAATGATGAATTTAAGCAATGCGAGAGATATTGCAGCACCTTTGGCAATCTACATTGCGCAACTCACTCATCTTTTTTTACAATTTTGGCAAGCTCAATTTTTGTTGGACTATAGTACTGTTCCCTACGAATCTATGTAAGAATGCAAAAATTTCTTCGCTGTAGTTCTTTTTTATTTAAATTGATAAAAAAATCTCGCTTTGTGTTGTAGTTGCAAAGGAAAGTGGTATTATACTTCAAAAAGATGTCGAAAGATATTTCTTTTAATCATGAACAGAACTATGTCACCTTGCATCTTAACTGCTGGTAAAGTCGTGACTTTATCAGTTGAAAACTTTGGTGCGGTAAGTAATACTGTATAATTAATTATAAGTTTGATCTATAATGTCAAAAAAGTTGCACGGCATACTTTATTTATATTTATTGTTTATATAACACGTCGAATAATTGTTTGAAAATTACGTAATAATAAAAATATATATACATATATATAAACTTTTTATTTTTTAAAGGTTCTCAAAACATCGATGTCTTATTTCACGGTGTTACGTTCTTTCCAGTGATAATGTCATCACATCAAAGTAGTTTATGTACATTGTTGAAATCATATTAGCATAATATAATAATATATATGAAATATATCTCTCAACATCTTTCTTAAATTTCAGGATTATAATTAGATTAACATTGGCTCTCTCAATTCAAATACTATAATTATAATCTTATGTTCTTATATATTTGTGTTTGTGTTTATTTATTTTTCTTAATTAACTATTTTTAAAAAAACCCATAAAATTTTGTTTCTAAGGACGAGATGAACAAAATCAACCGATACGTTCGCTAAATTTTTTACTTAAAAAATGAGAATAAATTGTATATATTTTGAAATTTTCAGAATACGATACACGATCAATTTTGTGAATCATTGCGTTTCACGATTCAGTTGATGTTGTCTTTTAATTGACTCAATGAATCTCGATGAGAATGTGCTATTTCGTCAGAGAATAAGACAGAGAAAGAAAGAGAGAAAGAGAACGCTAAGTCATTCTAATCGACCTTTTACACCGACGTACCGTTACGTATAATTCTCTATTAAACACCAAAGAATACCTAACAATAAGTAATCGCTTAACCCCTTCGACATCCGTGGTCTCTTTCTGCGTAATGAATCGTCCTAAGAATCACATCTCCGAAGAGGCGAAACATTAAACGTGACAAAGATAGTCGTCTCGACGATCAATTAATATCACGCAGTTAATAACAAATTAATATATATAAAATAATTTTATAAATGATATAATTCAAAAGAGAGACTAAATGTATATTTACAGATATCTCAATATTCTTTCGGATGAAAATAATCACGGCCGCGATCTAGGAAGATAAGGATCTTTTAGTTAACTTGGCTCACATAAGGATACTGGTTGCAACAATATGGCTTAAGGCTAAATTTAGTTATTAAGCTTTGTTTTCTGCATCTACGCACATCATAAAAAAAGACTATGTATAGTCACATAAAATGATAACAAATCTCTGAACTAAATCCGACTTAAACCGACAATATGGAGAACTTCACCCTATGCAAACCCTATACGGATCCTATATGCGGATTTGTAGGACACCGGCATTTAAGAAGCCCCCTCGGCAGCCCGGGTTGTCCCATCGACATCGACGGGTTGGCACTATGACTAACAAGTTTGCACTTTAACGCATAACGGGGCATTCGTCGTGTACCATAGATCATGGTCCATGACCCGCGGATTGCGTGGGCTAGCCACCATAATCATTCCTCGCCTCGATACAGCGACGGCAGTGTGGTACCACGAGCATTAAGTTTCTAGCTCTTCTTCTTCTCGCCGCCTTTCATTCCCACTCCCGCTCAATCTCAATCGCGCTATCTCCCGCATCGAGCTCACTCCTCTCTCGCGATGGCATAGCCAATTTCGTCGCCTCGATCGGGAGATAATCATGACGCGCGATTAATCCCTTCGGGGGAGTTGTTTCAAATTAAAATGACAAATTACGCACAGCGATCTGATTTAATAGAAAATTATAATACTTCTCCCCATAATGTATTATATTAATTGCTAATCTAAAATTCACGTTGTATACATAAATTAATAAATATTTATGTATCTACTTTATTTTCATAAATTTATATTCAAATTAAATCATAATTAAAAATATCTTTAAAAAAGATATTTTTTATTTTTTATTATGTAATTTGAATATAAATTTATTAAAATAACGTGAATGTCGTTTTCACCCTAAAGAGACGTTCGACAGACGTTCAAGTGACACGTGGTAATTTCAGCATTCCTTTTTTTTCAAGAAAAGGCAAATCCTAGAGCGAAAATTCTAGTATAATTCTATGCACACGAGATATTCGCGAGTGGCGCAGGTTGTATCATAAGCGCGCGAAGATTAATTTAGCCGCAGCTATAAATACCCGTCGGATAGATAATAAATCGTCCCGCAAAATACGCAACGCGGATAAATAGATACCTTCGGGGTAACGAAATTCCTTCGCTTTTTCAACGTCGGTCGCGCGATTATAAATAATTAATCGGCCCGGCGCGACACCGGCCGGGACAAGATCGCATTCAGATCTCGAGATCGCCCGTAATAGAAATATAATCCTCTCTCACCCTCGGCGCGCTTCTTGAGTTTTATCTAGATTACAGAATCTAAATGACTCAATCGTCGACGACGATGTATCATCGGACGCGTATCGAAAATGATTAAGGCCATACGTCTCGCTGTCGTAATCGCGATGTTATTAGCGTAATTATCATTATTTGTTGGCGGCCAATAATATCGTCTAAAGTCGCTTGAATCGCAAATCGCTCCACGAACCCCTACGCAAACTCGCGTACTTTGCTTCGGAAATCAATTATAGTAATAATACGGCGCGTGAAATGACACGGGCGACGCGTAGACCAGCTCTGATTAAGCACCGTCGAAAGGAACTGCACGGTGACATAAATTGTGGGTTGCAATCGTGCAACACGATGTAAATATCAAGGTCATTTTTCACATCTTACTGATTTTGTAATATAATGGAGGACAAGATTTATCATGTTATTTACTTTCTCAGCACTATATCATGTATTTATTCTCTTCATTCCTACCTTCATGATCGGAAAACTAAACCAATTATGTAAGCTCGAGTACGTATATATATAATTACGAGATCACGGAGTAAAAATCTCGGATTTAAAACTAATTTTTTTCTTTATTTTATCGGTACTTTTTACTTTAGAGATATTTTTTAAAGCTTGAATTGTTTCAGAGATTTTAACGTCTCTATATTGAGCAAAAATCCTGTTTCTTTTCTAAAACTTTATATCTCGCACAATTTTTTTTTGTCAAAGAATTTGTATTTATAGACAACTATAGTTCTCGTGATTTTCAAATATTGACACAGTCTCTCTCTTTCTCTCTCTTTGTTAAATCTTCAATTATCTCGTCTACTTCCCTATGCTATTTCACATCTTCAGCTAGCAGACTCGCTCGATCGAAGCTAAGTCGCCACGAAGAAATTCTCTCCGATGAACCGCGCGTATCGTATAATCTCATCGTCCTTACCAGCAATGCAAACATATAAACGGCAGCATAATGAGCCATTAGCCCGGCAGTGTCGATGACAGTGCTCGATAGGTCGACTACTATACCCGCTATCTCATCGCAAACCAAATGTGACACTAAAACGCGTGTTTCCTGACGCCTTAACGCTCCGAACATCGTTTAATCATCGATTACCACGGATAATTCTCGCATAAATTCACGCACAATTTAAAAACACAAAAGCAAATAAAAATACGCGAACGCATTAGCCAAACGAAATGCGAGAAACGTGATGATCAAGGACAGCTGACATCGAAATTTTTGTTTCAAGCAGCAGTAAATTGCAAATTTGCAAAAGTAATTATTCCTTTATGTATTCTCTCTTGTATACTTGCATATTATAGATGAAAAAAAAGGTACGATTGGACGCGACGAAAGCGTTAAACACGTTCATTTAAATATTTAAAAAGTCCATAGATAAGTTATATTCATCATTAAAGTTCATTAAGATATAAAAATATTAAAATTAATATTAAAATTAATATTAAAATTAATATTAAATTTAATGTAATATTAAAATTTTTTGATCATTTTTCTATAAGATTTCCAAGTTGCTATTATAATCATAAGGCTACCTATTCATCAGCTGTCTCTCATCAGATAAATTTAAATTTATATACAGAGAATTTTCTCTTAGAATTTACCCTGAAAATCATGGTAATTGTGGGACAATATGATGTGGAAAGGAATTTTATGAGAATTTCTCTGATTAATATTTATCACAATAGAAATAATATCTATCACAATAAAATATAAAATGTTTGATTAATTTTACTATGCTACTAGTTTAGTAAAATTAATCAAACATGTTTTATATTTTATTGTGATAGATATTATTATTTTTTATTGTGATAAATATTAATCAGAGAAATTCTCATAAAATTATTTCTATACCATATTGTCCCATGATTACCATAATTTTCAGGGTAAATTCTAAAAAAAAATTCTATCAGTGTAGAAGAGATGATTTATGAAAATAAAAAACAACGATTTCTCGATCAATCCAACGACGTAAGAGCATCGAGCTTTCATTATCGCGTAATTTGTCGAATCCGGTCGGCGGGCCGGAAATCTGATCATCCGGAACGATCGGGAAGAATCCAGATGGTCGCGATCGGCGCGCGCTTACGCGTTGTGTAGCGTACGCCGTGGAGAAGATAGCCGGGTAGAGGAGTCGGGTTCTGGTCCGCGAGGCAGTATCGGACGAGGAGGGTGCCCTTGAAGCGGGCGGGGTCGTCACTCGGAGGGCCGCGGGTAAACGACCATCGGAAACCCATGTGTGTTACCAGCCGGGAGAGCCTTATAGCGTTGTAGCTTTACTTACTCGCACTACTTAAGTTTCTGGCTGTGTATGCGCGTCTCGCTGATTCCGCTTCTCTTTATCTCTCTCTTTATATCCTCGCTATCCTCTCTCTCGTCTCCCTCTCTTCTCGGGAAGCATCTCACTATGGTCCACTATGGTCTCACTATGGTAGAGAAACTACCTTGCCCATCTAACCGCTACCGATGGAAGAAGCGCCGACCGGCGATCACTTCTCTCTCGCCTTACGAGTGTTATGAAACGATTCCTGGATTCTTCCCTAACTATCAATTTATAGGTTTAATTACCGCGCGACGCGACACTCACGATCTTCCGATCTTCTGGCGGAAAAATTTCAAGCACCCTATCATACGACGACACGTTAAAAGCGATTTAATCTGTCGGACTACTATACATTTAATCGACAAAAAAAACGATTTGTCCATTTGCAAATATTCAAAATTATCAACTATCACCTACAAGCGCACAAGTTCTTGGTAGAGCATTTTCGTGCTGTAGAATGTTCAATTCTTTTACCCTACCCAATCATGGGTATATAGATATTTTTTTATTTGTAATATGCAAGTATATATTATAATATACAGAGAGACTTTTCTCTTAGAATTTACCCTGAAAATCATGGTAATCGTGAGACAATATAGAAAGAATTTTATGAGAATTTCTTTGATTAATATTTATCACAATAAAAAAATAACATCTATCACAATAAAATATAAAATATGTTTGATTAATTCTATTAAATGGTAAAATATAAAATGTTTGATTAATTTTACTAAATAGTAAAATTAATCAAACATTTTATATTTTGTTGTAATAAATATTATTTTTTATTATAAATATTAATTAAATATAGATATATAATATATTAGAAATATATTAGATAAATATTAATCAAAGAAATAATTTCTTTCCATACCATATTGTCCCACGATTACCATGATTTTCAGGATAAATTCTAAGAGAAAATTCTCTCTATATAATTAAAGGGAAAAAATGTTACGAATTTTAATTTATAAAATTGAAATAATAGTAGAAGAGAGAGATTATGTAATTAATGTATATTATTTAATGCCTAGTATATTAATTTATGCCTAATATAAGTAGTAGTATTCACTAAATTCTTATAGTTTACGCGTTGAAATTTTTAAATCTTCCTAATTTCAGAAAAAAAAAGTTGCTGGAATAGTATATTTTTTTAAGTATATGAATATAGAAATACTTTTAAAGTATTACACATATTAATTTAATCTCGCGCAATATTATGCTGCGTATTTACTAGAAATATACTTCGTATAGTATACGTGTACACATAATCACAATAAATCAATTTGCAAAATCAATCAAATAAAATACATACCTATGTGCGTCAGTTTTTGATAGTTTATATTAGTCATACGTTAATTTGATATAACAATTGTTTTCTATCAAGTTTTAAAAAATTATATTATAAAAATTTTATTATATACGTGTATATATCTTTTATTATAAAAGATATTTCAATCTAGTATAATTTGTTAATCTCCTTTTGAAATGTATATGTATGTAAACATTTAAAAAATATTTTAATTATTTGTTCTTGTTAATGTGTAAATTATTTCAAAATGTATATATCATTTTATCTTCAAAGTTTTCAACCTAATGAAAAAATTCAAAAAAATTATGCTTAAAAAAGGCTCTAGAAGGGCTAATAGAGAACAAAAAGCGCGATACTACGACGGAAAGGAAATGGTCCGCGAATGGGCCGTATGGTACGAGGGCAACCTTGAGCATACCCTCGGTAGGGTCGGACAAACTCCGCTGCTCCTGCAACCAGTAATGAGCCAAATCCATTACAGCAACAGCAGCAGCAACAAGCGCGATGCAACACCATAAGCCAACCGTACCATACGTCCGAGTGTGCACGGTCTCCCATCTCTCTCCCCATATCCACCTATTCGCGATCTATACGTATGCCTATGCCACGCACGTACCTTGTCGTTAACAAGCACCTCTAACCAATGGCACTGGTTTGGTACCAATTATAGACCGCGAGTACATTCTATATAACTTTAGTAGTGTATAGAGAGCACCGAAGATGCGCCTATACCTTTTCTTATTGTTATTCTTCCTCCTCCCGTTAAAGTCTCTCGTCATCCCTGCGCTTCTTTTAAATCACATGACAAAAATCGCGGAAAACAATTTATTTAACTGATAGTTTTATTATATAAAAAATAAATTTAAAAAAACCGAGATAGTAAAAATCTTTCTTTCTCGCGGTCCGAATTCGTCGTCGGTGAATTATCGCCGAGGGGATGCCGAGGGTACTTCGCGTAGTCGCAAAGTGTCTCGCAAGGTCACAACACACACAGGACAACATCCCCGCCGTCGCCGTTTCCATCGTCGTCGCATTGCGGTCGAGACGGTGGCAGTCGGGTGCATGGCGCCATGCAATTGTCAATTAACATTTTTACCGCCGGGCGTAAGAAAACACGAAGCAACATACCACGAACCCGCGTCTACTCGGCATCAGGGATGAAATTAGACACATTAAAAGCGTACTCTTATATATACTGTATCTGTGTGTAATATTTTTAAATGTACACGGAATTTTTTTTTAGAATTTACTCTGAAAATCATGGTAATCGTGGGACAATATGGTATGGAAAGAATTTTATGAGAATTTCTCTGATTAATATCTATCACAATAAAATATAAAACATGTTTTATAAAACTGCATAGCAAAATTAACATATTTTATATTTTATTGTGATAGATATTATTTTTATTGTGATAAATATTAATCAGAGAAATTCTCATCAAATTCTTTTCATACCATATTGTCTCACGATTACCATGATTTTCAGGGTAAATTCTAAGAGAAAATGCTCTCTGTATAAAAATATATTTTGAAATATATACTGATGAATGTACTGCCAAAAAATAAACAAAGAAAAAAGAAAGAAAATATATGTATATCAAACATTTGTAAATAATTGCACCTTTCTTAGATACTTAAAAAATTACGTAATTTTTCGCTCGAGAAAACCAATATGCTTTGCCTTTGTTATGTAACATACATATACATTTCATCTCAATTAATTTTTCTCTTTCATACTGCTAATCGAACTACATTGGCCGATCAAGCACAGTCGAAAGAATCTCTGACGCAATATTTCTAGATTAATCAGTTTGGATTAAATGTCAATTCACGCTTTAACGCCGCGAATATCCCAATTATTTTTGCTTAATCGCGATATCAGTTGTCGACTATTTCGAGAGTATTTTTTGTAGTTTTTATTTATTTATGCATTATTGCAATAAAAAGATATATTCTGTTAATAAACAGAATTCTAACGACAAATTTTTAACTTTCCATAAAAGCAGTTTGCAATTTGCTAAGATTAGACACTATGTGCACACATTTAATTTTGCTTATTAAACGTAATTGCTTCTGGAATTTCATTAAGATATTGAAGATGATATTTGCCAATATCACCTGAAGCTATAAGCGAAACCAAGATAAGGAAAGTAAGTATCTACTACGGTGTGTATTCCTTATCCTTATCAAATCACCATGTTGTATATTAAAGACACTCGTTTTTTTACATAAAATAAGTTAACTTAATTTAATAACAGCTACAATTTTACACTAGATAAAGTTGCTATAGCTGTTTTACAAATTTAATATGTATCTTTGAAAAAAAAATGTATGTAGCAGTAATAGAACATTATAATACATTAATGAGCTTTAGAGAGCTTGGAAATTAATTAAGAGAGACAAGAAAGAAATAAAAATACATTTAACAAAACGCAAAATTATGCAATCAAGAAAACTTTGTACTGACTTTATCCACGTTTAGTAAATGCGAGCGAGATACAAAATGGTGATTTTTCTATTCGATCATATAACCGCAAAAAGCGATTCTTCGTATAATTTTCGTCTTCATCTATCTAAGATGCAGAATAAACGGCATTTACGAAATGCGAATGTCGGACAATTAGTTAATATCAAACTCCTTCATTATGCATAAGCAAGTCTTCAAATGATTAAAGAATCATAAAATTGCTAATCATCGCAATTTACGCTTTTTCTTCTCATTTTACGAAAGAAATATAAAAAGAATCAATTATAATAAACACTCACCCTATCTTGGTGATGAGCTTCCCGTGAACGTGTAGGTATGAAGTGACGAATCGTTTGTTCACCTAGAAAAAAAGAAGATTACATAAGTATCAAAGTATGAAAATAATAAAATATAATAAAAAATAAAATAAAATATTATTTTCATGAAATACTATAATATATTTCAATGATAATTTTAACATGTTAACAATATATCAAAATAATAATTTTATCAAACATAATAATATATGTATATCCAATATATATTGTTAGATAGTTATCAGTCATATGAGAAAATGTAAAAATTTATATAGAACGCGCGTACAAGAACTTTATAAGAATTTTATGAGAATTTTGCAGATAGTAATAGTGTATATTATTTGGACTAAAAGATATATTATATAGATGTAGCTGCTTTTGAAGACTGTTAGATAAGAACTGTTAGACAAGAAATCAACAACACAAACCTCGACACTTGTTAATTGCGATAACTCCTCCAAATCGCTCGTGTGGGACAACCTCGCCTCGTTGGCAGTGGCCGCGCTGGTTGTACGTCGCACTCGTCTACCGTCACCCGGATGAATCCACGTCTCTCTCCTAAGTCCACCACCAATAATGTTTGCACCTTCCTTTTCCTTCATCCTCGCCCGCTCTTTCGACTCCCTTTCTTCCTTCCGCTTACGTTCAATAGACTCGTACTAAGAATATTTCATTTATTAAGAGAATACCCTTTACCTCGCGTGATGAATTTAAAATGGATATAATGCATAACATAATTTGGCCTTTACGCAAATATTAACATATTATACATTTGCCGTTATATATATGCATATCTCTGTTATGTATGTACAAGTGTAAAATATGAGCACTGCGTAATGCTCAATCAAAGTATCCCGCAACCAAATTTCCACATTTCCATAAATAATATAACGATTTTAATTTGTTTTTAATTATTCCGAAATATTTGATGCAGTAAATTAAGGAATTGCGAGAGAATTGATTGATTTTCTACCAATTACTATTACAACTTTTGACATACTGAAAAATAGTATCATTAAAATAGGAAGATAGGGTAGCGGGATCCCTTAGTATAGAGAGCTAGTCATACAAACAGCGCCAATTGGACAGTATTTGTACTCTTCATTTGAACAAGTTCTCGCATCTATGAGAAGTGCATGTTAACGAAATGTGCAGAGCTGTTGCAAAGATAAGAAGTCTAATTTGGATTTACAGCGCAAAGCATTTCCAGAAACTTAAGAACGTATCTTACAAACAGGCAATTACAAAAATGCTTCAGGCATATCGTTAGCAGATAGTGTCCTTGTATAAGCTTGTTTGAAAGTACGAATAGTACCTGTCCTTTTTCTGTTACCCTGTTTTGTATGTTTTTTTTCTGTATAGTGTTCTAAACTTTTTATTAAAACTAACATTCGCGTGAACGATTACTACAGTATGTTAAAAAAATAGCTGAATATGTAAATATGTATTTAGCTATAATAGCAGATAATTTGCATGAATGATATTGACTATTTTAATTAATTTAAATTAATAGTTGTGTGAAAGGCATTAATTCGCCACATTTGCCAAGAAACAAAAGAATACAATGTAAAATTTTTAAGTGCAGGTGAATTAAAATATCAAGGCTCCAAAGCACACAAAATAGAAAATCTAAAAACAACTAGCAGTAAAATAAAAAAAAAATATAATAAAGCCTTGACCAAATAAATATATAATAAAAGAATATCATATCTAAAGCGTTCACACGAAGTGTATCAAAATTTACTTACATAATGTAGATACTGGCGGCAAAAGAAAATCAAAATATTAACGTTAGTATAAATACAAACGGTTTAACGATACGTTTAATAAATTTTCTTACCTTTTTCCTGTTTTCATCAAAGAGGGCTATTAAACTCTCCCTGGCAGAATGGAAAGGATTAGACGCCATAAGAGATCGCATGTAGTAATACACAGCATCCAATTTCCGTCTCTGAAAACGCGATAAAGCATTGAAAAATATACATACATTGAATTATGTTCATCGTAATAAATATTAATACGTACTGCATAATGCGCCAATAAAGCAAGCTGATTGTAAGGTCTGCCATTTTTAGGATTAATCTGCTGCGCTTTTAGATACCATCTGAACAGAAAAAGATTTTTATTCAGATTTAAAAATATTCTAAGCTATTAAAATTATTATATTACTATCACGAGATTATTATAAATACTTACTGTCTAGATTTTCCATAATTGCTTGTTTCATTTGCTTGTTCTTTGTATCTCGCTAAGTCACCCAAAAATAGGAATATCTTTTGGGCACTAACTAAGGCCAGTCCTAAGAGTCCGAGACCCTTAGGTAGACTCGATGACGCGAGAAACGTGTCCAACTTGAATTCATATGTAGTCTCAAGAGTAGTCAATAAACTTTCCAGATAAGTCGTACCCTCATCAATGATATTTAACATTATCTGCTTGTAACGTTCCCGTCCTTCCGAGTTCTCTTTGGGCATCGCTTTTCGTAGCATCTCGATCAGATTATAAAACAATATTTTCCAAAAGTGTTGCTCAACGTTTTCCGCCTGGCAGAATTTGATATCGGTCTCGAGCAAAATCTTCAAGCTCTGTTGAAGGAAGTGTCGTATGTACGAAACTCTATCCAAACGCGATGTAAAGCCACCGGAACTTATTATCCATTGTAGTTCCAGATCAGCACGTTCTATATCCAGAAGAAGGCAGTGATTTTTCGCTGAATGAAAACTAAACAGACAAAAAAATGTAACATGTTAATATAAGGGCATATGCATAATAATCTAACCTAAGAATCATATATATATATATATATATATATATATATGCATATTAAATAATTCATGTTATTTATTATTATATATATGTGCATATTAAATATCCATGTAATTTATTTTAACAATGATTTATTTACCTGGCTGAAAATGGTTCGTACCACGAAGGTCTCATATTTCCGATTTGATCATTCATGTATGGTGCTGGCATACCATCCAATTGGGTATTTTGAAAAGAATAATGTGACAATGTGACACCAACGTTAGACTGGAATACTGGAACACTCGAGATTTGCATGTCATTGTCCCTTAAACAGAAAATAAACCACTGTTAAATAATTCCTACTACTAATGGATTACAAGACAAATGTGTTACAAATTACAAGAAAAATCAGTTTTACCTTTGTACAACTCTACTTCCAGGTGAAGTGATAACGATAGGTTTATGCGGGTTATTTGGATCAAACAGAGTTCTTTGTTGTTGCTGCAGCTGCCCAGTTCCTTGTTGAGAAGCTGCGACCGTCTGATTGGGAGACGACTGATTAGCATCGTGAGGCAAGATCAAAACCCCTGGCTGAGCATTACTGTATCCTGTTGGAGATGAACGGTGTGCCGAGTTAGAATTCACACTCGGAAGAGAAGAGGTATGAGAGGAAACTTTAGGAGTTTGTCTGCCTTCATCAGATTCGCAAGTCGATATCTTCCTGCCTGTTCTCCAATCCTCGTCCAAGTATCTATCAGTTCTAAAATAAAATATTCGTTACATAATCTAAGGTTATTTTATACATAAATATATATATATAAAATAGATGTATATTATAGATTTTTGTGTAAAAAAATCGGAAAGCGCTCTAAGATAACATTAAAAATTACACTGACTCGTAATAATAATAATCTTTTAAAGTAGCAAATACCTGCGTCTGTGAAGATCATCGAAACTTCTGTAACTGCTGCCATAATTTCTGTCCTTACTTGATTCTCGGCTTCGTTGAATAATACTACGCCTTCTGTGATCGAATCGCCTACTGTTACTGTTACTGTTGTTGTTATTGTTATTATTCTTTTGATTAACGTTAGAATTATCGTTCTCTCTGTTCTGTTGATTCTTTTGTCGTTCGTGACTGTTGCCTCGCCCTTTGTCACTGCTACTGCCATTTGAAAATTTTCAAGAATAACCTCTCAGAAATTCTTTGAGATATATATCTATATATTTGTATTCACTTTTATACGATAAAAACTGAATAATTTTGGCAATATCGGCCGAGACGAGTGAAAATTCTTGGAACACAAGTACTACGTGCAAAGATTCGAAATTACCGTTACGCGCTTGCGCACTCGAGTATCTCAAGCGGTACGACCGCGCATGCGCATGTCATCACGTGACCTCTTACGAAAATAGCATATTTTCTCGCGGAAAACGGAAAAAAAAAAATATCGAAAATAAAAGAATTACGCGAGAAATACATTTATCTGGGTTCTTTGCAACCTTTATACTGTCTTTAAATGCAAAAAAAGGACAAGCAGATAAAAAGCTAACGTAGTAGTCATGCTTACCAGTCAGCATCGCGATGTTTATCACGTTTTTTTTTTCTACGTCGCTTGTAACTCTCGCTTACGGCCTGACTTCGCGGCATACTTGCGCTCTCGCGTATACTTAAGACGGAGGAACTGCGGCTCAAATATTCCTGTTCCAACTTTTCGTTCAATTCAACTTCCTCACTCCAATCCTAATTGAAACACATTAGTTTTATACTAGTTTGTACTTATCCAAAGAATACTTCGAGCATCGAATTTCTTAATTTATGTACTTACAAACGTTTCAGATGCGGTAACAGACGATGGATTAAATGATTCGCTTTTCATGGAATTAAGATGCGTGTTTTGTTGATTGCTCTGTTTGTCTAGGCTCGAATTGTGCTCGTACGTGTTACTGGTTGTTCTTTGCCTTGAAAGAAAATGAATCGAATTATTAAGCGCGTACAAAAAATATAAAGAAAAAGAAAAGAACTATTGCTTAAATATTTGATTACATATTGCTAGTGCGATTGTTGACCGGTGATGCTGCACCTCTGCGATGAATCTCAGGTGACCTGTGGCCTCTATTGGAATTGGATTGCGAAGTTGCCGGCGATGCAGATGACGGTGGTGGCATCATTGCACTGTCGGCGCGACTTAAGCTCTCCATACTGGTATACATAGTGCTGTTACTACCACGGCGATCATAAGACCTGTCATTTACAAATTTTATGTTTCAATGTAATTTTTTACATGTTTTTAAGATTATTCAATTTATTCAAATTTAATTAAAATTAATTAAAATTTTAAATTTAATTAAAATTAAATATTCAAATAAAAAATCAGATATAAATATATTTGTACCGATTCATATATTCTTGGCTAGGAGTATGAGATCTGGAACTCGGCGCTGAATATTGTTCAGGAGTGACAGGTCTGAAGTTGCTTGCTGTACTTTCCAATTCCTCTGGTCTGAGTCTACCTCTTCCTCTGCTTCGCACTGGTACAGTGTTAGCCCAATTAGGTTGCGATGATAATGATCCAGATGGTGGCAAGTTTTGCATTGTTTGCGAATGCTGTATTGTTGATGGATAATTATAACCAGATGAAGCCTGCTAACAATTCATATTGCGTTTTATATATGATCTTACTTCAATCATTATTTTATATAAGTAAATGTGTATAAGTATATAAAAAATTATATAATTAGCATCGAACAAATTTTTACCTGAAATGTAACGCTGCTACCATTCCAGGAATTCTCTGCGGATGTTCCTGGATTGTTGCTAGGTAACGCGTATCCATTATCAATGAGATATTTCTTTTGCAACCGTGGTGGCAGAAGTTCCAATTTCATATTTTTCGGCAAACTGTCTTTCGCATTATTGCGTCTGCCAGAGGGTGGTTTGCCTTGAAATTTATCTGAATGTCCAATAGGTTCCACACTGCGCGTATCTCTCGTACGATTAAAATCATTCTGATTCGTCATAGATAGAGGTTCAGAACCCTAATAACATAGAAAAGAATTTTTTTTTAATTATACAAATTGTGCATATTATGATCGACAATTATTATTATAGGTTAACTTATTTTTAATTTACAAACCTGTCTGACTTCGCGTAGATTATCCTTTCGATTCGCACAGTTTCTAGCGGATACCGGCGATTCGATTCGCCAACGTTCCTCGTTTTCATTGACATGACGATGTCGACGATTGCCTGAATATCGTTTACTGTTGTCATCTCTGCCCCTGCCTTCGCTGCCATTGTCTCGTACATTGTGACTGCTCGCGCGATTACGATCACTTCTGTGACTACGGTTGGAATGGGAATCACGATCATCGCTCTCCTCCCTCTCTCGTTCCCATGTAGTATGGCTGGGAGATCTAAAAAAAATTTAATAGCTAATGTTAGAATGATGTAATGGATATTGTGTCATCGCATTATTATCCCATGTTAGAGATTATTTTTTTTATCGTGATCTTTTTGCTCACATCTTGACAATCATTAAGACAAATGCAACTGTTTTACCTATTATTAGTTCCATCCTGTTCAGCCAATGCTTCCTTCACTTTTTTTGGTACATATAGCAATTGCTCAGGTTTCCTATTTTTCTTCTTTGAATCATTGCCTCCTGCACCTGCACTGATATTATGTCCAGTACTTTGTGCTGGCTCACTGTTGTTGCTATTTCTGTAGTCGATATGGGTATTGCCTAATTTTTCAGTTACATTGTCGATTTGTGACAGAGGTGGACTATCCTGTGCTTGATTAGATCTATTGAGTTGTGACTGTCTCAAACGATACTGGACGGAGGTTGATCTGGATTTTTCTTGCGAGCCATTTTCGTTGTCATATTCATCGGCAGCATTGCCAGATCTGCCTGATTTACGTAAAGGGCCACTTCCTGGTCTATATAAGGCCTGAGGTGCTCTATTTCCTCCGCCGCGCATTCCCATCAATCTATCTTTCTCCAATTTAGAACTCAAGTCTGAAAATTATTTAAATTATTAAAATTATTAATTTATAATATTATTAGTTAATGTGTAAAAATATTGTTTTAAAGTTTCCACACAATCACAAATATTTTATTTAAATACGTCTCTCACAATTGTCATTTTATCGTCCACACATATGTATAAATCAATGATGAAAACATTTCAATAAAGATATTTATAAATTAGAAACAATTTTCTAATAAATTAACATATATTAGACAATGCTTGTAAACTATGAGATTTTTTTCTATTATACTATTTGTTTCATTTTTATATAGTACAATAATATAAATAATACAGTGCACAAAGAAATGAAGCAATACATTCTTCGTGTAATATATATGGAAACTTAATATTACATACAATATTGTATGCACAGATCAAAATGTTTACACACACAAGAGAGGATAAAGAAAAATCTGATAAACACGTTTGATGTATCTCTCTATGGGAGTTTCATATCTAAAATTATCCCTCTGGATGTATAAGTAACAAGAAAATTAGATAATTTAAAATATCTATTTTTTAAATAAAAATATATCAAAATCGTTTATGTTGACACTCTCTTGACAGCGCTGGAATTTATTAGGGAGACCGTTCGCCTTTGAAAGTGGACTCTGTCCCGAGACGATTATGCAATATCGTTGATATATTTTTAATTTACTTCGTTAGACAAAGCCAATTGTGATCGCCGGATTCAATCGCTGCGTCGCCGAACGCCATAAAATAACGCGACATCGCGAGTGCCCGCCGTACTTATATAGGTTAGCTTGTTTAGTGAGGTTAATTTTGCACATCGGTCCGCCCGGGTCTTGCGAGAGGGGTGACGAATTCGGTCCTAAGTCGGGCGCAGAAAAGCATCAGCAACGACACGACGAGCTCGTTTAGTCGCGATCGCGAGGATAATCAAGTTCTCGTTAAAATACCTTGTGAAAAGCCTCCCCACTTTCTGCGTCCTTTGTCGCGGTTCGCCATATTGAAATGCAGTCGCGTGAAATTGTATCAAGAATTTTCTACCGCACTTCACCGACGAGGCACGTGAAAGAGGAGAGATGTCGCGTTACATTTTCCACGATTATCGTCGTCGAAATATATAAAAAATATATATAATTCTGCTATTAACTCAGGCGAAAGATGATTAGGAAAATATATTTCGCGAAAAAGCATGCATTAGAAGAATATATTGAAACGAAACTTTATTATATATCTGAGGATAATGTAGGATTATCCACTGGAATGATTTATCGACATGGATACTTGGCATCTTAGTTGCATCTAAAACCGATAGGGGAACGAAAAGGAAAAGGCATGACTTCTCTTCTTTTTTTGTCTGTGGTTATGTCGTTTCAACTTTCAACATTGAATTGATTACGATTTTTAGAAATATATTATCTGAGAGACCGACTGTGTGAACATGATAATTGCTACGGGATTTATATGATTTATATAATTATATATATGTAATTTAAATTATATATATATATATATATATATATACGATTTTTGTAATCTCTAGAATGTATTATAGTACTGTGTGAAGCAATTATTTTCTTTACTTTCCGGGACCAAGATGCCAGAACGAATGGAAATCGGTAATCGTAAATTTTTATTTCTTCAATATAATTCCCATCCATTGTTTCATAATTTTGTAACATGCAAAAATATATTATTTATATTTTCGCTATGTAACATAACCTGACAACCGAATAATAATTACATAAATACAACTCTCTTGGTTGACGGCACATTAATACCCAAAAAAAAAAATAATAATAATAATAATTACATAAAATAGTAATTAAATTTTTTTTAAATCTTTTAGGTGTCATCCCGAATAATTTGAGACATGAGGAAACTATAGTTCAAATAACAGAATCTCTGGACAACCTGAGTGATGCTGTCTCATATATATTTGATTGTATAGACAAGAGGCTTTCAGAAAATACACAAAGGTATATAAAAGAAAAAACTTATTAGTTTCTTGGCTATTATACTAACTGCTGTACATAATTATTTATTAACTATGATTACTATAAATATGATCAAACATTGTTATCTTGATCATATGATTATCACATATTTTATTAAATATAATTTAATTACAGCATTTTTTAAATTTAAATGGCAAAATTTTTAAATTTTGTGTAAAATTTATTTTTGCAGATTAACCAACATTAAAGAAAGAGCAAGAAAATTGGAAGACAGATTGCACTATTTACAGACTAATTTAAACTTGAAAGCAGTAAAAATGTACTCCGCTGCTAAATATCCAGCTAATCATACTTATAAGGAGTATCAAATGACTATACCTCCGCAGCGCAAACATGCGCCTATCATACCAAACGCTTATAAATGTTCTGTGCCTATAAAAGATATTTCCGAAACGTATTTATCTTCTAATTGTAAGACAGAAGACGGTCAGTACGCCGCGAATGTCAATCTCCAAGAGAAACTTCAATTTTACCACGTACGATCAAAGGCTAGCAAAAAAGATAACCTTGAAGATAATGAGGAGCCATTGCCGCCACAATTATCTTCAGTTAGCGCCCTCCTACTGTTTGATAGCATGGATAGTCCTTACGAAAAAACACCCACGAGGTCATCGCGTCAATCTACTGACAAGAAGCAAATTGAAGACGCACCGGATTCAATTTTACAACCGTGGCTCTCGTCAGATATGGACGCGTCTTCCAGCTATTTATATACACCAACTCTCGGAGAGGTCAGATTTTTCACATAATACATTAATTTAATTTTAAACTTACAATTTTCAAATTTATTATAAAAATTTTCATACACTTCCAGGTTCCTCAGATAAATGTACCGCTGACACTCCCAGATTTACCGGGCATTGTGGACGATGAGAAATTCGTCCTCGATCTTAATTCCCAAAGTCCTATCGGGCCGTCATCAGCAGTCACGACGCCTACCGTTCGCTTGGATCTACCGACACCGATCAGCGACGAAAAAGACTCCGGGTCGAAGATGGAGGATAACGTTCCACACTTGCCCGTTCTGACTGTGCCTACAACCGTGACAACTGCGCTGCAGGAACCTGCGCCACCACCTCCTCCACCTCCTGCGTTTACCGTAAATGCAAATAATGCTGCGAACAATGAAAAAACTAGTTTCCAACAAGTTGTGACACCTCCGCCACCTCCTCCACCACCGCCGCCTCCGCCACCGCCGCCACCAGCTACAGACTCGACTGTGTCTGCGTCGAACAACAATGCGGAGAAACAAAAGAAGCCAGCGAGTCGTCCATCAGCGAAAGTTGTGACGGATGATCGTTCCAATTTGATGGCGGCGATTCGAGACGCTGGCGGGATAGGTAGAGCGAAATTGAGGCCTACTGCATCGGATGCGAAGAAGCACGATCGATGGTCCTCGGCATCGGTCGGGGGAGATCTAATGGCAGATTTGCACGCGAAATTAACTCTGAGGCGCAAAGGTATCGCCGGCTCCACGGTGGGCGCTCTGGAAAGAATGTCCAGTCTGATACCACCGCCTCCAAAACCGAGTGAAGCGTCCGCGTCGGACAGAAATTCCGCCGCCAGTGAATACGACTCTCAACCTGACACGGATGATTGGGAAGAGTGATTATTACTGTTGCGGTGATTAATTCGAGCGTACTGTTGAAAAATTACTGTAATATATTGAACAATTATCTGGACAAAAGGCTTAAACTATCAGTATTCGCGTGTGTAAAGACTCAGGGGAAATTTTATTCGATAATAGATTGAAACAGGCGGATAATCGATCAATACAAATCCAGGTATAGTACTTTTTTTTATTCAACAGATATGAAAACTATTTGGTTTTAATTTTATCCGATGCGGCAGTTAATTATATTTTTTTCTATGATTAATTCGTACACCAATTTACGTTGAAAAAATTTGATCTTGATTATGTTATAATTAACATAGTGTATGGGCAGAAAGACACTATACGCGCGATAATTATATTTACAAATGAGCAAATTATCTTTTTATAGGGAGAATAGAACATTTCTGATAAGAATATAAATGTTTATAACAGAATAGAAAACTTTATTTTATACATCAATAGTTTTTTAGAAAAATTTATTTATTTATCTACAATTATATATATAATATATTGGATTTATTTGTTATATATGTATTGTGCAATCTTCCTCAGAGAAAAATCTTGTACATAAAGTATATTACAGAATTATGATAATTATAATCCCGATTGTATATTTTCTCATATGCATATTATAGTGTACAATACACATTCGTAACTAATGCATATATATATATGTATATATATACACGCATACTGTTACGTTAATAAAGTTTTATATTCAAACTGTATATAATACATAATACATTTATAATATCAATATAAAGATTTGCACATATATATATCATTGATTATTGAACAGTCTTTCCACAAGGAATTATGATAATAATTCCTGATACGTACAAAATATATGCGTTTTTTAAATTTTATATATATTTAAAACTTCATATAAATTACAAGATTATATATACAAATATATTCCCTGTGATATCATACTTTCATTTGTTTATATTTAATTCTCTATATGTCAAAATCAGATTTATAAAAAGCTTGTTACTTCTATTCTCCTATGCAAAGACTATCTTATATTTCCTGCAGTTTTCACATTATACATATATAGCCCGTTCCTGAGATTTATTTTGAGATATCTGCGAGACAGGGATAAAAAAAGATTGTGTAATTTTTTTGTCGCGATAAAATTAATCGTTTTACAACCACTTAATATGAATCGCAGCGTTTAGCAAAAGGGACAATTGATATCAAGAAAGGCAGGATGTTTTCCTAAAGTTTCAGTTACGTCATGTGCGACTCCAGTTATAAACCTGGCGCGAGCCAGTTCAAAAATTTCATGCAAACTTCGAAACCCATGAAACAAGCTGCGTTTGCAGGGAAAGCTCGCAACATAACAGGTACAACACCTTTATAAAGCGCTATTGGTCCCTCGTTTTTCATCAATTTGACAAATACTTCGCGTATCCCGTTCTTGTATGTACCCTCTGGTGCTGCATTAGAAAATGTGATATATAATTTAGTGAGTTTTATATTATGTTTTTATATCAGTTAATTGCCTCGCTGGAAATCCAGTTCAATTAAAATGAAAAATAAATTCCAAAATGAAAAAAAGAGAACACATCCTTGTTGTTACATTGAAGTATATACATACCAGTTTGCAGACGGCTCTTCAAGATATCAGGTGGCATCCCTACCAACCAGTTTGCAATGCCTGCAAAACCACCAGCTACTATGGTGGCCGATAAACTAAGCTGTCCTCCAACAGGAGTGAATTGTTCCTTTAGATATTCGTACGTCATAAAGTACATTCCACTGGCTGGGATATCTGAAAGAAATATATGCATAAATTAGTGATCGCTTGAGTATTCTTATTCCAGAGGCTGAAGATGGCACGTAAACATGCACAATTAATAATAGCGAGTGTGGGCTGGCAGATAGAAAGCATCCTGTTTGATAGGAAGCATCGAGGAATATAGATAACACAGTTAACAAAATCCAGTTTCCTTCAGACCAGCGTGCTGTTTCTAAGTATCGTGCTTCGTTTCAAAATCAAAGTTCGTAAAGTGAGACAACATGACATTCATTCTATTATTTCTCGTCGTCTTATCTTTGGTATATATAAATTTTGATACTTTGTTGCGCGTTTATATTAAATTACTATGCTTTGTTATACTATATATAATCCAACTTCACTTTCCATATAATTTCTCTCGCACAAATATTGCAACATTTAATATAAAATCTCAATATATCAGATGGAAACAAATTTGTTTCAGATTAAATATAGATATTAGATTATAAAATAAATAAAAAATTATAAAATAATTAATTTCGAATATATATATCCCATAGTAATCTATTAAATTAATCTCCAAATTACATTGCGCTCAGGATCAGTATACAGGACAAATGATCGATATCGGTGGTGTGTGGGAGATAAGATGCCCGCAGGAATGTACTTGCGAGATCCAAAAGTTCTCTGATCTGCCTCTACACCAGTGGACTGATGCTAACAGAGATAAGGATCAGGTACGAACGAATCGAATAGATATTACTGCTCATTAATTATTAGTTTTCATAATTCAATCCGTTTTTGTTCAACAGACTGTATCTTCCGATGATATCGATTTTAATATGAATGATGATGACCATTCTATGACCCATGAATTAATGAAAATAGCAACGTGCGTGATTGTTGAAAACCCTGACGAACTAATGGCTAAACTTCCTTCAGACATACAGGTCACATATATCGTATATATAATATATCATACGATTTTATATATATATTTATACATATACATATCTTGTATTAATTTCTTTTGGATTCTTTTAGATTCTGACATTACTTGAATCGGGCAATGGAGACGCTGATATTCTTCTGCAAGCTACTACATTTCAACGCTTCACCGAGTTGATATCGCTAGATGTTCAAGGAATAGATTACAGCGATCCTTCCATAAAGGAGACGAATAATTACAGAGAAAAGGGCGGTATTCGTCTCTCATCCGATGCTATGTATCCTCTAGGGCCTACTCTGCTGTATTTAAATCTGGAACGGATTAAACTATCAAATTTAAATCTGCCGAATAAGAACAAGGCGAATTTAGTGATCAAGCCGATGAGTTCTCAGGAAACCGAAACGATTGATGACAATCGAGCGACCGTAAGCAATATCAGCCAGCACAAAGGACATAGACTCATCTTTCTGAGTCAGCAGAATAGCGACGACAAGGAGATATTGCCGTACGATCTTTATAAGCAAGAATTGGAGGGCTATAGAGAAAATGTCGAGCTGTTCGCTGCGCTCGGTGCGCTAACGCATCTAAGGGTGTACGATTGCGCCCTGAAAGATATATCCTGGCACATGTTCGACGGCCTCAACAGCCTGCTTTATCTCTCGCTGGAGAAGAATAGTTTAAAGTTCATACCAGAATTTTGCTTCTACGGTACGCCGAACCTGAGATCGTTGTCGCTGGCGAGCAACGAATTACTGACCCTGAAGAGCGTAGACTTGGCAGGGTTGCTTATACTGGAACATTTGGACTTGCGACAAAATAACTTGACGTTTCTGTCGGAACTATCATTTCCACCTTTCCCGGCGCTTACGAGCGCTGATTTTACAGAAAATCCTCTGGATTCCATTTTTCCAAGGTAATATTTTCTTCTTGACGATTAAATCCAAACGAAATAATGTATTTGATCTATTTTAGCACTTTTGAGATTATGAATACGACGATAAAATTGTATCTCGGAGGCACGATGGCAAAATTAAAACTGCAAAAGAATTCATTACTCGGTCTACGTCAAGCTGAGATATTACATATGTATAATTTGGAGATACCCGTGTTAGAACGTTTCATACTACAAGGCCTGCCGGCGTTGACGCACTTAAAAATGCGAGGAAACGTCACGAATATCGATTTCGATGCGTTCGTCGATCTTGCCAATCTGTTGGATTTGGATCTAAGTCACTGTCACATTCGGAGAATTTCCATGGATGCCTTCTACGGTTTAGAAAAAGTTCGAAGAATCGACTTATCGAGAAACGATCTTGAATCCATACCGCCTGGTTTATTCGTCGTTCAACAACAGAGGGAACTGAAAGAAATTATACTTACAGGCAACAAATTAACTTCGCTACCTTTGGATTTTTTTAAAAGTCTGAGATTGCCAAATAAACAAATACAGATACAAAATATAAGATTAGATGACAATCCTTGGGATTGCTCATGCATCATGATCAATTGGAATCCTCATCTAGTAATTATCATTTTATCTGATTTCTATCGAATCGTTTATAATGCTTTTGTTAATAGAGACTAAATGCGAATTATTAATAATTTTACGCGATGCAGGTGAACAGAAATAAGGAGACAGCTCCGCGATGTTCGACGCCGAAGCGGTTGCAGAATTGGGGAGTTTTTTACGCACTGCGCAAAGGTGGGTTACAATGCAGAAACCCGAAGAAACGATACCTTCAAAAGTTCTTGAAGACAAGAGGACAAGACTTCGAAGAGCATAACAACATCAGTTAGTCAATATTGAATTTTTTGCAAATTGTGTGTATAAATTTGATAAATGCAGAATTGAAAAATACATTATAAATTTTTCTAATATATCAATTTCTAAAAATGTATTTAATTCTTTATCTTAGAATAAATAATAGCGAGTATGTAATAAGTTTATGCAAGAAAATTTGCTTCTTAGCTTAATATAAATTTCTACTCGTGATATATAGAAATATAAAATCTTTTAAAATATAAAATCTTTTGAAATATAAAAATTAAATATATGATAAATATAAAATATATGAAAAATGATAAAATAAAATATGATAAGTATAAAAATATATAACAAATAGCAGTACAAGTTTTTGTGTGCAAGAAATAAGAATAAGATTGCAAGTCATACCTCTTAAAAGTGTAGCACAGGTGCCTTTGTAAATACTTCTAATACCCCCTTCTCGATACAGTTGCTTCGCGCAATCCAGTGGTCCACTGTACTTTGGTTTCGCATCCCCGTGTTGTATTTGCAGCAAACATTTAATACGTTCGCCCGGGGCCATTATAGCAGTCGTAAATATGCCGCTAAAAGCACCAGCATAAAACCATTGCAACATCGTGAGTTTTTCATCCGGGACACTCTGTTGCAGCTTCTTCCCGATGCTATATCCGAAGAAACTTATCGCAAATATTGGAGCAACGCCGGATAAAGGTGCACCCATACCTAAATACAAGAGAAATATTAATTCATCGTCTTTTCCTCTCGTAAAAAAAATATACAAGTTTCTATTAAATTATAAAAACGTAAAAGTATAAATGTCAAATTATTCTTGCGTAATTATTAAAGATTCATTTTATATACATGTTACTTATGTATCTCGTGTTATATAATATGAAAGAATTTTGTAAGAACATTTTTTTTTGCGCTACATGTAAAGCTATTTTACAATTGTTTCAAAGTGCTGTATGAGTTTTATTTTTAATATATCTTTATAATATATACAATTATCTTTGATATTTCAAAAAAGCATTATATAAGCATTTATATATGGGACAATTTTTGTACGCATATATAAGCATTATAATATGGGACAATTTTTGTTCACAACACAGCGCAAATATAAATACCCTTGTATAAGCCACGTATTCCTTCTTTAGTAACTGTCTTCTTAGCACAGTCCCATGTACCTGAGTAGAGAGGCAATTGATTAGGGCCTGGTACTGGCATTGTCTGAAGACGTACCTGTAGTATAATAATTTCCCTTTTAGATACAGAATAATTGCAGGAAGCAAATTTGTGTCACGTAGACTATAAATAAAGTAATTGACAGATAAAGACACGTGAGTGTCAATTGATGAAACTTGATTCTTTATCAAACTAATATAAACATGTATATAACCTCACCTTTATGGTGTCCAGAGGATGGCCGGCTACGACGGTGCATACTCCGCCAAATCCACCGCTCAAGAAATACTTAATAGGGCTAACGCTGTCCGACATGATTGCTATATTACAGCTGACTCGGGAACACTCGGAATATCAACTAAGAAACGCTAATTCTAAAACTCATCCAACGAGCCACGAGGAGGGTCAAAGTACATCAATCAAGAGTCAATTGGCCCTTGATTAACCCTCGACGTATCCGGACGATAAGTTTCCATTTGGACAATTAATCTACCTCGTGATGTTTTTCACCATGTTTCGTACAATTTATTATATACAGGCGGTGACATTTCAATATTTTCGTGCAAACCTTTCACGAATAAATACATCCATTCAAATCGGCGAACATCCTCTTTATCGCAAACATGGCGATGATCAGCGTCTCTACAAGTGCAGCCTCTCTATAGTCGCGTATTTTTAGTACCTACGTGACAGCTGGCGACACGTTGGCCGCTCTTATGTATGCAAATGCGAACGTTACGGTTCTACGATACGATGAATAAGTTTGTTGACGTCTGCTAATTACCGTTCGACACGTCGATGAATGTATGCCGTGGAGCCGGCTTTCCGTTATTTGTTTCTTACGACCAGAGGTACCGCATATTTAATTTATTTATCTTACGGAATTGTCGGCCGAAAAATGGGACGAGTTGTTAGAAAGCAAATTACGCAGCAATTGAATTACGAATTGTTTAAATAAAATGCGAAAGAATTTCCTAAAGATGTGTATTAAACTTTGAAAATAAAAAAAAATATCTAATAATGATGATGTGTTTAAGTTTTTAGATGTACAACTTGCGAAACATGAGGATTGTACAGTTTAGGAGAAACCGTTTGTTCCACATACTCATTGGCAGTATACTGGTGCTACTAGTTTTATACATTCTCCTTAATTTCTCTTCAGACAATCATATGAACAATATAAAAGAATGGGCACAGGGTCTTAGAACAAAACAGGTAAACTCTGACACATTGCTTATTTTTAGTGAATATACGGTTTACTCTAAACAATCAAAGATGTATCAAAAGATTAATGGATTGAGAAGATTTTTGAATACTTTTTTTATATCTTTTTCTATTATCGCATACAGGTTCCAGTGTTTGTAGAAGGTTTAGGAAATCATGAGCTGCGCGATGTAGCTGTTAGATCTGGTCCTGGGGAAGGTGGTAAACCACATATTTTAAGAGATGATCAATTAAATGATGTTCAGCAATCAGAATCTGATTATGGAATGAATATGGTATGTTCTGATGAAATCTCATTGTCGAGATCAATTCCAGATACCAGGCCAGCAGAGTAAGCTCTTTTTCTTATGGCTGTTAATATTAATCTTTGCGTCTTTATTTTTACATTTTTTTTTTATATGATGCAGATGTAAGCATTGGAATTATCCAGAGGACTTACCACGTACTAGTGTCATTATAGTTTTCCATAATGAGGGTTGGTCTGTCTTACTGCGAACTATTCATAGTGTTATAGATCGTACTCCATCAAAATTGTTGGAGGAAATCCTTCTTGTTGATGATTTTTCTGATAAAGGTACGAATTTAACATAAGATATGATAAAAGTATATGATGAAAGTGTAAAAAAAACCTGTAATTAACACAAACACATTTAACACAAGGCAATACAATCCTTTGCAGAAAATTTAAAGGGCGACCTAGATTCCTATATCGAACAATGGGGAGGAAAAGTTAGATTACTTAGAAACTACGAAAGACAAGGTCTAATACGAACGCGATCTCGAGGAGCACGTGAAGCCAAGGGTGAAGTAATAGTATTTTTAGATGCTCATTGCGAAGTCAATGTGAATTGGTTGCCGCCGCTTTTAGCACCAATTGCTGAAAATAGGTAAAAATATAATCACAAATAAATGATTCAATATCGCATACAGTTTGCATTGAAAATTGAAAGTATTTTTCAATAACATTATTATATCTTGAAAAAAAACGAAATGTGATCAAGTAAATATAGCACAATAATGAAATCCTTCCTAAAAGTTTTCTGTCATACAAATTCGCAGCTTTTTTTCTCATAAATACACTTATATAATTTTTCAGAAATGTAATGACAGTTCCTGTGATAGACGGCGTTGATCATAAGACATTCGAGTATCGTCCTGTGTATCAGGAAGGCCACTTGTACAGAGGAATTTTCGAATGGGGCATGTTGTACAAGGAGAACGAATTGCCCAGACGGGAAACCAAAACGCGTTCACACGATAGTATGCCATACAGGTACAATTATACATATATTTAAAGAGTTTGATATATAATTTCATTATTGTAGTACAATACTTTTTATCCAGTTTTACCTCATTTATGCGCGACTTGCAGATCACCTACACATGCCGGTGGCTTATTCGCAATAAATCGACAATACTTTTTATCACTGGGTGGATACGACGAGGGACTGCTCGTTTGGGGAGGAGAAAACTTTGAACTGTCATTCAAGATATGGCAGTGCGGCGGGAGTATTATGTGGGTGCCATGCTCGCATGTCGGACACGTTTATAGAGGATTTATGCCTTATACGTTTGGTAAACTTGCTCAAAAGAAAAAGGGACCGTTGATAACTATCGTGAGTAGTCTATATTGTATATGCATGTACTATTTCTCTCTAAGATAGAATCATTGCAAAATAAATTCTTTTACAGAATTATAAACGAGTTATAGAAACGTGGTTCGACGAGAAACACAAGGAATTCTTTTATACCAGGGAGCCATTGGCTCGATTGCTCGATCACGGCGATATATCCGAACAGTTGGCCTTTAAAGAACGCAAGAAATGTAAAGATTTCCAATGGTATATGGATAATGTGGCGTATGATGTACTGGACAAATTTCCAGAATTGCCGCCAAATATTCATTGGGGAGAGGTATGTTTTTGGCAGAACGCGTATTTAAGTTTTATCAACAAGTCAAACATATAAGCTTCTGTATTAAGCAATGATAATATCTTTTTAGCTGCGAAGTGTGGCAACTGGATCGTGTTTGGATACTATGGGTCATGCACCGCCAAGTCTTATGGCTACTTCCCACTGTCATGGCTTTGGAAATAATCAGGTAATTTGAAAAAAAATATTTTTTTTATCTACTTAGATATGTAGCTTAGGCAACTCTTTTCATACTTATATTTTTTGTTAGCTCATAAGGTTGAATGCAAAAGGTCAATTGGGTATTGGTGAAAGATGCGTTGAAGCAGACGGTCAAGGTATAAAATATGCATTTTGTCGTCTAGGGACTGCAGACGGTCCATGGCAGTATGACGAAGTAAGTTTGTTTATTTCTTGATAGAATTTCAAACAAATACAAAATTTTATATCTTACGTTTTATCAACGTAATATATTAATTTGCATTTGTAGAAAACAAAGACTCTGTTACACAGAGTACATAAAAAGTGTATGGCACTTCATCCCCAAACTCAACAGTTATCTCTAATGCCGTGCGACATAAACAATACTTATCAACAATGGAATTTTCATCAAATCCATCCACGATGGTAATATGAAAGAGAAAAAATTATAAAATCTGTTTTGCTTATCAAAAACTTGTACATTGTTTGATAAGTTGTGCACAGATTTTTGCAGAGAGTACACGATCTATTTTTAGTAATATATAATGCAGAATGATTTGGCATAATTTGCAACACTAATTCATTATACATATATTTACGAGTGACATTCACAAATAATTATAAAGTTTTTAATATTAACATACACATCGAACAAGAACAATATCCAAAAACATTTTATATCTGTCAAGATATGAAAGAATCAGCATGTAAATATTTATATTATGAAATGCAAAAAGGAGTAAATCTTACAAATTTATAAACTTGGGCCTTAAAATTTTTTTTTTCTAAAGACTAATTAAGCGATCAAAATATATAAATTTATTTCTACAAATTTTATCTATATTTTATCTGTGTTAATCACATGCAGAATTTTATCATTTAATCATGTTACTTCTTCCTTTTTACTGAATGATAAACAGCTGTGAATGAAAAACTAGTGTTTAACAGCATATTCATGAGAGAAATGTATATGAAAAAAATATTTTCGCAGATGGTCTGCTGTCCATTGCCACTGCCAATATTTCTTCCTATGACACTTTTCTGTAAAACTGATTCATTAAAACTTTTAAAATTTTAATAATTTCTTGAATTTTAAATATTGATAATGTTTTAAATATTGACAATATCTTTTTACATGCTATCTGAAAGATAAAGGATCGTACATTATTATATATCTACATGGATGTGAAAAACGCATAATTATTTTTAAATGAGTTAAAATTAACTAATGAATATTATATAATATTCTGCGCATGAATTTGCGAGAATGTATGTATGTAAAAGAGATACATTTTTTTAGAAGATTAAAACACTTAACATAACATATACATAATATATATCTCCACGTAACATTTTTATTTTTATACCAGTGGTCAAATTTTTTTCATGGAAATGTAAAATTATTATATCATTTTTAATTTGGAATGTAATAGAAAAACAATCACAATAATTATTAAAACAAAACAAATATCGAGCATTATTAATAAATAAATAGTGATTTTATATATAACAAACATTCCATTTATGTAATTGTATAATGTAATTACATAAATTTTATTTATGTAATATATTTTGATCAAAATCAGAAGTATATTCTTTGTTATTCTATTGAAATTGTTGTTTTATATAAAATTTTATAAATGTTTGTTTTAGGTAATTAATTCTTCAGATTTTTTAATTATTAGGTGTTTGAAACTTTTACATCTTTTAGATTATTTCGGCATAGTTATAAAGGATGTGTCACCCTTATTTACTAAATAAAAAAAAAGTAACTGCCACTGCTATAAAAAAAAGGGAGAAAGAAAAAGAAACAATACGACATTGCAGATATCTGTCTCCGATATATGGGGGATAGATATTTCTTTTCATTAAATATCATGATGACGACATATAAATCTTGAAGGTCCTGATGCAACTATGCTCATAAATGTACTTAATTTATAATAATTATTAAAATTAAATTTAAGATTTATAAGTAATAAACGTGATTATGCAGCTAATTTATAATGCAGTATAATTTCTAATACAGATAATTATATTTTATTATATGCAAGATGTACTTAATACTTAATTATATACTTGGCCCCAGTGCCGTGTTGTACGAGATTATATTTCAATTAAATTGTTAAGAAGTTCATACAGATGTGTTATGTATATATCTTTCTTTCAAATATACAAATATTAAGATTTAGATAATATATAAGGTTGAGATAAATTATGTAAGTTATGTAGAATTACCTACCTCTTCCTTTTAATAACAAGTAAGGAAAATTTCAAGACTAACTAATTTTAATCCAATCTTTGCTCGAGGCAAAAAAATTCACAAATACAATTTAACACACAATTAAATATACTACTTACATCTGCGCTCTGTCTGCTGAAATAAATACAAATTACTGATATCTCATAAACTTTTTATTATTCTCAGTGTTAACGCGTTTAAAAAATATTACATTATGTAAAGCTCCTGCAAAAAGCATATGCGACTCTAATTGTTAAAGAATAGGCTTTTGTAAAACCAATCAAACGAATGTGATGAACGTGGACATAAATCTGTAACGAAATCCATATTGCATATATCGATAACGCGTAAATTGTCAGTGTTACGATATATAAATTGTTATTGTCAATTGTACTTACCGTGCTATATAAACGTAGAATCAATTTTAAATCGCATCTTCTGATTTATTGATTTGTATTGACAATGTCATCGATCTTCAGTATACTGCGTACGGTCTCGGAAGCGAGAGTTATTGAACTGGTAGACACCAACAAGGGTTGAATTACGTTCTCCTCCAATATATTGGTAACAGTTCCCTTTCGGACGTTAACTCCCGCTGTTATTTCATTCTTCGCGTGTCGATTGCGAAGTTCAGTTACTGTTGCTATCGGATTCAAACCCGCATTCTCAGCTAACGTCGACGGAATCACCTATAATCAATTGACAAATTACCAAAAATTATCAAACATTGTACAATTCTTTCCGACTACTGTTTGTATCTTCCGCAATGTATGTAATAGTATAATAGTTTAATATTTACTTTACAGATATAAAAAAATAGAATATAAAGTAAAATTCATCTACAAAAGAAAATATCAAATGTGCATTTGATACTGACCTCAAGTGCATTTGCAAAAGCCTTGATACAGTATGCATCGACTCCGCCTAAAGTCACTGCGTACTCTCCTAGTTTTAATGCCAATTCGATTTCCGGTGCACCGCCACCAGCGATCAGCGCTCTCTGTTTCATCAAACACCGGATGACGCACAGGGCGTCGTGCAGTGATCTCTCAGCTTCTTCCAAGACAAGTTTGTTGCTACCGCGTACGAGAACCGTGACTGTTTTTCCGTGGTTTTGAATTCCTGTGATCTGTATGTATAAAGAAAAAAATATATATCAATTATAGAAATAATTTGCATAAGATGTAATACACTATATTATAAAAATACAGCAAGAAATATGGCATTAATTTTTATAATGTCGCCATTTCTACATCAAATAAATTCACCTTAACGAATTTCGAGTTTCCAGTTTGAACTTCCTCGCAGAGTTCTGCGTTAACAAGATTTTCAGCCACAAAGTGATCCAAGGAAGCGATCGGTCGGCATCCTAGCGTTTTACACACGAAGGGGATGTCCTCGCGTTCTATATCCTTTACCACCATAACTTTAATTTTGTCTAGGAAATGTATCGCGAGATCGCTAATGGCGTCGCGCAAGACAGACTTTTGCACGAGAAGTACGTTGCAACCAGATTTCTTGATCTGCTTTACGATATTCAATATGTAAGCACGTTCTTCCTTTAAGACACGATCCATCGCCGCATAGTCTGACACAACGACATTATGATCCATCTGGAAATTCAAGAGATTGATTTATCCGTTCGTGCAAAGATATAAATGCGATTGCGTTTATATTATTACATTTACAACACTCACATCAGTTTTTGGTGGTGAAATGCAGAATTGAATTAATCCAATCTTAGCTTTCTCAATACGTCTCGGGCCATTAACATTGCAAGACTTTTGGGTGAATATCAACCCTTCTATTAATTCGGTATCTTCCACAGTACCTCCTAACTTTTTTATTACTTTAATATCCTATAAAATAACAGAAAAAATGCAAATAAAAAAAATTTAAGTTATGTAAGCAATAGAATGTGTACAAAGAATTTGTTCTCACATTCAAATCAACCGACACTTCCTTTCCTTCCTCTGTAATTTTTAATACTGCATCTACAGCGAGTGGTGCAAGAAGGCTAGATTGTTGATGTACAACCTGAAATAATATAATGAAAAAAGTATATTGTTGTGTGTATATATATATAAAATTAATAACTTTATATTATATACAAAGTATATTCACAAAGATAAAACTATTGCAATTATTTATATTGTAATTTAACGTCAATACTGGTTTAGATACCTTGGAATTAAGAGATGTTGCTGCAACCATTACAAGAGATTCTTTATCTGTTAAGTCAACAGGTATGGACATATGCGTCAAAATCAATACTGCTTTAGATGCGGCTTTCTGGAAAGCATCGCTAATCGAAGTAGGATGAATGCCTTTCTGCAACAAGCGTTCTGCTGCCTCTAACAGCGCACCACCTATCACAACAACACTTGTTGTACCATCGCCAGCCTCTATATCCTGAGCTTTAGACAACTCAACAAGCTATAAACACAAGATATATTGCATATTATATGTTGTTATATTTTATGAAATTTAAAATAAAAAATCTATTCTTACCATCTTTGCAGCAGGATGGATTACATTCATCTCTTTCAGGATAGTAGCGCCGTCATTTGTGATGGTAACTTCTCCATTACCAGCTTGAATCTGTTATCAGTATATTGGATATCAATTAATATTACAATAATTTTAAAAATGCATTTCAAAAGAGTGAAATATAAAATTTACCATTTTGTCCATCCCCCTAGGTCCAAGACTTGTACGTATCGCATCGCTGACAGCTACAAGGAGAGAAATAACTGATTAATAATAATCGAATCATATACAAAAAATAATATGAAAAACATGACGTAATTCACTCTTTTCGTGAACAGTAATAAAGAGAGCCTCCAGAAGAATATTATGTCTTCAGCATAATACATTATTGTAAAAAAAAAACGTACATTTTATTTATGCATGGTGACATTTAATCCTGTCCATAATCAGACTCGATTTATGACATGCAGTACATCGATGCATCGCATGAAGAGGATAATCAGCATACATTACTATATAAGGTAATATTTTCCTTGACACGCCGGAGAAGAAGGCATGTCGCTCTTACCCTTGGCAGCGTTGATGTTGCTGCTGCGAATGTCCATAGGCTTGCTTTTATCTTTATAGGCCAGTCCATGGCCCCCGCGATGGTCGACGTTTTCCATCGCTTTCCTCATCAGATTTTTGGTCATGTTTCTCGTTATCAATTAAAAATCTTCGTGCGAGATCTTGAAGAAGAACGACGTGAGACGTGATTGCTTCTCTCGAATGGCGATTCACGATTCACGCGGCGACGTGCGACGTTCCGGTTGCGTTTTGCGTTCGAAAACTCTACTTCGGTCTGCTCGATCAGATTGTCCAATCAGATCAAGAGAAAACAAAGATTCTGATCGGCCAATCAAATGTCACTGTACTCCGACGAGTGGATTTCTGAACACACTCCCCGGAAAATCGATTAGTCTAGTGACTCTCTAGATTAGTCGTAAACGAGACTCGTCGGTGCTTGTGTTAACGTATTTTTCGGAAGAAATTGTCAACAATCAAAGGTAAAAAACATAAAATATTCTTTAGAATAGATATTACAAGTAAGAATGCGAACTGTATAAATCAAATAATATAAAATTCATCCGTCTTGCATAATAATTATACATTTATAATTAAAATTTGTATACGCATATATTCTCCAAGTAAAGTTTTTATCTATGAAAACAATAATTATAATAATATACATTTCTAAATGGAGAAGCTATTTTTTGTTCGCTTTTCTCGAATTAAAGTGACAATTCCTTAACTTTTATGTATTTATCTACTTGTGCGAGATCTTGAAGAAGAATGACGTGATTACTTTTCTCGAATGGCGATTCACAATTCACGCGGCGACGTTCCAGTTACGTTTGAAAACTCTACTTCAGTCTGCTCGATCAGATTGTCCAATCAGGTCAAGAGAAAACAAAGATTCTGATCGGCCAATCAAACGTCACTGTACTCCGACGAGTGGATTTCTGAACGCACTCCCCGGAAAATCGATTAGTCTAGTGACTCTCTAGATTAGTCGTAAACGAGACTCGTCGGTGCTTGCGTTAACGTATTTTTCGGAAGAAATTGTCAACAATCAAAGGTAAAAAACATAAAAATTTCTTTAGAATATAGATATTAGAAGTAAGAATACGAACTGTATAAATCAAATAATATAAAGTTCATCCGTCTTGCATAATAATTATACATTTATAATTAAAATTTGTATACGCATATATTCTCCAAGTTTTTATCTATGAAAACAATAATTATAATAATATACATTTCTAAATGGAGAAGCTATTTTTTGTTCGCTTTTCTCGAATTAAAGTTTGACAATTCCTTAACTTTTATGTATTTATCTACTTGTACAAATCATGCTTAGGGCCAATTTCACCAACGTCGGTTAACTTTAACCTCCGGTTAAACCACATCTTTGTCTCTTTTCAGATGTGTTCTTAAAAAGAGACAAAGATATCATTTAACCGGAGGTTAAAGTTAACCGACGTTGGTGAAATTGGCCCTTAGAAATTATATATTACGAAGAGAAGAATTTTCAGTATTCAAAATAAAAACAGCATAAGGCATAAAATTTGAAATTTGTAGAAAAAAACCTATGGATCTCTCCTGTTCCTCGAATTGCGCGCCCCCCTTCGACGCGCTCATAGAGACGGCCCTGACTGGACGATCCCCTCCCCTCCACGCCTTCCCCCTCTCGCAGGATCAGAAGCACCTGTTGCTCGCCTACCTGTTTTACTCGCTCCGTGGCTTCGTCTCGTCAGTGCGTCGCGCGAACTTGTATCGAGAGGAATGGCATAATTGTGAGCGGGATATTCGATCATTCGCGAGATTCTCTCTCGCGCGCGCGAGCGTTCGTGAAATCGCGTCTTGTTTCGCGGAAAGCTCGGTACAAAAGAATGTCGCATTGCCGCGCCGACATTCCCAGAATCGAGAGTTGAAGAAGAAAGTTTTCCGTTCGCGATCTCGCGTCTCGCGAGAAGTTGGTCGCGTGTCGTCGAAGAGAGAGAGAGAGAGAGAGAGACACAGAGACTTGACGTCACGAAGAAAACTTTTCGCGTACGAGCGCGCGAGTGCATACACTTGTTGATTCAAAATCGCGATGAGACGATTGTGAACGACGATAATCGGTGTTCAAAACAACGCATCGACTGCGAGAAATACGAGAGAGGGAGAAAGGTAAAAGTACTTATATAGCGAGCCGGCGCCTCTCTCACCCGGGAACGATCCCACACTCGCAAAACTATGCGATCAAATTGACGACACGGCGAGAGAAGAGAAGGAAGGAAAGGAAGAGAGAGAGAGAGAGAGAGAGAGAGAGAGAGAGAGAGAGAGAGAGAGAGAGAGAGAGAGAGAGAGAGAGAGAGAGAGAGAGAGAGAGAGAAAGAAAG
This sequence comes from Prenolepis imparis, assembly GCF_030444845.1. Classification (NCBI taxonomy): domain Eukaryota; kingdom Metazoa; phylum Arthropoda; class Insecta; order Hymenoptera; family Formicidae; genus Prenolepis; species Prenolepis imparis. The sequence continues at coordinate 10,729,624 of NW_028141169.1, forward strand.
AGAAAGAGCGAAGGCAAGAACGGCCGCGACCGGTTGAAGCCGCGCGAGAATATGCGCGAGAGGCGGATCTGAGCAGCGAGTCATGGAAGACGCAACAGCAGCAACACAGGATACCTGCTTCGGGGCGGGCAGCGTGGCCGGAGCCGTGATCGGGACCTTTCTGACGACGATCCTCCTCCTCGCCGTCGCCGCGCTCCTCTACAGGCAGTGGCGCAGACATAAGGGTGAGTCTTATCTCTCGCTTTATAATCCGTTGACATGAACCGTTTCGCTCCATCTTTCGAATCATTCGCAAAACATTCGCGATCGTAAAAGAGAATTTGAAAAAAAATTCTCTTCACTTTCGTTCAAATATACTGGCAGTTTGTGAATACTTTCGAGAGTCTTTTTTGATCGAAAATTACTCGATAAGATGCGTCACTTTTTCTGCTTTTCGAGATAATTGTATTAATACTATAAAATATTATAAAATATATACAATATAATATAAAATATATATACTATAAAATATATACATATATATATACATATAAAATATATATATATATATAAAATATAAATACTATAAAATAATTACGAGAATAAGATCAAAATCTAGGCACTCAATTTTCCGTAGTTGAATTTATTAAAAGTTCTCTCTTGATTTTTTTTCCTATTTTTATTTCCTAAATAGAATTTCTTTTTTCCTAATCGCTTAACAGCATTTAAATACTTCTTATCGCGTTTATCATTTGAAAGTTGAAATGATAACTATAAATTTAATTATATCTGCTTATTTTTTTAGAATGATTTGATCGAATAAAAGTGCGAATATGCCTTATATTTTTATTTTTGTTTTGCCGATTCGAAAGATCGAACAAGCATCAAAGTTCATTGCAAAACGATAAGCGAATGCTATTCAGACGAGAAAGCACAAAAGAAGATGCACTTTACACTTGGATGAATATCAATTTAAGTGTTAATTGATATTATTTTTAAATGTCTCCATCGATTCTCGCAATACATATTCCCTTTTGGCGCTTTGCGAATTTTCTTACCGATACGATATATCATTTTTATTCAATCGAAATGAAATATTTAAAGGGGATTGAATAAAAGTTCAAATTAGAATGTTTGATTATATATTAATATTGGCGATTTAAAGTTGTGTACGACGTAGAAAAAGATATCTGGCACTTGTCGTTTTCGTTTTGGAAAGGAAATTGAAAGTAATTTGATATATGTATATGTATATCCTGACACTTTCCACGTGAAACACGCGTGGTGCAACGAGTCAAACGATTCGAGTTTCCGCACAAGTTTGTAGCAATTTAATATCAACAGAAACTTCTATCTTCAAGAGAAACATTGTTTTCTTCTTTCGATAGAAAATTGTTTCAATAGAAAATATATTCTGCTAAAATGATTTCTTAATAAAAAATTTTCTTCTCGAAAATTATTATATTACACTGAAAAAAAGAATTATTAACTTGACTAAACCGTTCAACTAAATCACTATTTTGTTAATTGAACATATATTAGTATTTAAATCAAATACACGTTTTGTTTAATTTCAATATTTTTATATGTTCAGTTAACAAAATATTATTTAGTTGAACGGTTTAGTCACAAGTTAACAATTTTTTTTTTTTCAGTGTAATAGGAAACTTTTCTTCTTGCTAGAGAAAAGATAGATTAAACAATTCCCTTTTAATCAAATTCGCAATTAGTTTTTAAAAATAATTATTTAATATAAAAAATTTAAAAAGCGACACAAATGCACAGAGAGAATTTTCTATTAAAATTTTCCCTGAAAGTCATAATAATCGTAGGACAACATGGTATAGAAAGAATTTTATGAGAATTTCTTTGATTAATATTTATCATAAAAATAATATCTATCATATAATAAAATATAAAATATGTTTGATTAATTTTACTATGCAGTTTAGTAAAATTAATCAAACATGTTTTATATTTTATTGTGATAAATATTAATCAGGGAAATTCTCACAAAATTCTTTCCATACCATATTGTCCCACGATTACTATGATTTTCAGGGTAAATTCTAAGAGAAAATCCATCAAAATTCTCTACTCTACGAAAGATATAGACAGAATCATTATTTCTTTATGCAAATACACAAATTTCGATGATCGAAAAATAAAAGATTGACATTCTTCGGTCTCGCGCCCTCCTCCCCTTCCCTACCTTTATCTCGTTAGGACCGCATTCTCGCATTCGTGACAATTGGCCGCATTTTTTTTTGTCGAGATTTTCACATAGTCGCAGCGACTTCACGCACGCGTATGCGATTCGATCGGTGAAAGTAATTTAACACGTCGAGTTCTGCGGCGAATGCCGGTATCTGTTACGATGACGTTGACGTTGGCGAAATTCCGATGTTACGCACGCGTGTGTGTATACGAATATTGATTCGAGCTTTTACTTTCGTTTGCGAATATTTAGATTTCATTTTCGCGGCGAAACCGGACAGGATTGTTGCTATAATACTGAAATTTTAAGCATCGATAAATTTAATAATTTAAAATTTAAATAAAGAAACTGTTTTTTTCTTTATTTATCGAGATGGCGAAAAATCTGCTCCAATTAATTTCCTCAAGAATATCAGCATACCCTCTAGGAATTAAATTCTTGGAGCTAACAAAAGACTCGACGCGAGATAGAGGGAAATAAAATGCATACCCTTAGAGGAAATACCTCTGCCATTGTAACAGCAACCAATGCACGTGCATGTGTACATGTGTGTGTTTATTGTGTGTACATAAGATGTTAGTTTGCCGGCGAATTCCCTCGTACGAGCGCTATCACATCGCGAATGTTGGCGAATCGCGACAAGATTTTTACGTATCTGAGGAGAAACGCGGAAGCGATTCGAGTACCGAGCTCTTCTACCTGTTCTCGTTCGTCCTCGGCGACGTGAATGTTCGATATTCGTTACTGCTGAACAGCTCGATGACGCAAAACGATGACAGAAGCCACCCTCGGCGCCAGGAATAGAGAACACTTACTACATACTTAAGATACTTGAATAATATCGACACTTATGGAGAAACTAGCACGTTTAATCGTACTTAAACTTTAAGGAATATTTACCTTTAATTTATGCTCGAAGATAAAAAAAAGTACAGGTCTTTCTCCGTTATATCCTCGCGTGACTTGTGAAAGGAGGTTCGTAATTTTGCATCCAAGTCTACAAGACGAGGCGAAATTATTTAATTGGGAAATACAGTCTTGTGGTGCAAGAATCTCGAAGAATATATATAGATCATCTCTCGATCGATTACTATTAATACGCGATTAACGCGATAGATTTCCTAACTCGGTCTATCATCACATAAGAATCCGTTTAAAGCTCATTTACATATATATGGCCTCTAATCTTCTCGCGTGCATTCTATAACTTATTTAAATGAATTTAGTGATCTATCGAAGCTCACACTTATCATGCTATTAGAAGTTGTTTGCTCTTTTTTTAATTTCAAATTAATCATTCTTTAGACTTTTGTCTTTGGAAATATATTGCAATTAGACTCGAACTTTGGTTTCGCTCGCACACATATGCATATATTCGTGTCATCTCTTCGTCTGCTGGAAAATCAATTTGCTGTGGACGCGATGTAATATATGTGGGCGATAGATATTTATTTCGAAACGAAAAGATTGTTCTTTCACTCTCGAAACTTGTCTTTATTTTGTATCTGTGTGATTTAAAAATTACGTGCGTATTCATAATATATAATTTAGATATTAAATTCTATATCGCACACTTTTTATACTAGTACATATATTAATAATAATAATAATAATTTTGTATTACACAATTTTTTTGCATTTCAATTTGTGCTATGCACATAATTATTTTTTATGATATGCATAACTGTACAGAAGGTATTCGTGTTGTTGTTCACATGGGAAAGCCTTGACTTAAATAATTCGAAATTATTCCCTGAGTTGTTTTTCTCTCTCTAAAATTTTCTGTATTAATTTAAATATTCTCTTGAATATTTCTAACTTCATACTAATAATAATTTATTCTTCCATTCCTCGCTACAATAATCACTAAATATTATACATATACATTTTCATACATAAATGTTACATTTTCTTCTTTCTTATTATTACACACATCCGTGTTTCTGACACACATTAAAATTCACTGTTCTACTTTCCCTAATTTGGCGCTTACGATATTTTCTGCGCAATCCTCGTCCGTAATAGGGGAAACTATTTCGCGATGTCACGACAGTTGTGCGACATCTGTCACGTAAATCCGAGTAAGTAATTCACACCGCGGTGCAAGTTGTAAATATCACTACATGTACATGTACATGCACCGTGGGCCGCATCATCGTCACAAATAAGGTCCCCGTTTGCGTCTCTTTCCCCGATTACCTCTGATCCTCCCGCTCGATCACTTATCCGCCCGAAGGCCAGCGTCATTTATGCCGCGAGCGAACGCTCCGCACGGATGGAGAAAATTATTTTCCTCCAACGGCGAGACTACGCGAAATGTCGAAACGACTCAAGTTATGCCGCGTTTCGATCCTGCGGTATTTCCCCCGCGACTCGCGAACGCAAAATTCCAAAAGAGTATAAAATCGAGAGACATGTACCTTGGAGAGTTTTTTCGTTATACATAATTAATCGAACGCATATCGCGAACACATCGGTGTGTTGGCGAATAAATTCCACACAAGAAATGTCAAGTTTCATAAAACATTTTCCCGAGAAATTCTCTTCATTTTCCAGAGGTATTTTTGTTTGAACTTTCAAAATAATTGGAGAATTTTACATGCAATTTTGAAATGGAATTTATATTTTTTTGTGCATACTGTCTATTTTCTATTCACGCGAATGGTTTTAAGAGACTGAGCATTTTACATAGATTAATTCTAGGTTTTTTTCAGAAAATAGATATCCTGTTCTGGAATATATAATTGTCCATTAATGAAATAAAAAAACTACCTGACTTGAATAATTGCATTCGTAATTTGAGAAAAAATCTGCATGTTCAGTAGTTGATTTTGTTAAATCTACAACGTGAATAAATCTCGCTCGATCGCTGCTGGACTTTGATACATCAAAAGTTCACTTTCGGGCGATTTATTTATTTTTTTCTTTTTTTAATGGAGGGAAGCCAACCGTGCGCGCGCGATTTTATACCGGTTTTCGAGCGAAAACGTGAATATTATCGAGTTCGCCGCATGGCTATAGGTCGAAAGAGGACCGATCTCAGGGGCGCCATTAAAACGGCTAGCATTATAAACGCGATACGCATAACCGCGATGCCGCGCGATAGACAAAACCGGCGAAGGCTTTTAGAAAGTGCGGCGGCTTCTGGACTCCCTGACCGGGTCGTTCGTTGTGTCCGATACCACCATCAACACCGGCATACCATACGTTACATACGCGTTTACATGCGTGCATATGCGAACAACCCGCAGCGCATCGTTGGTTTTAAAACTGTATCTGCTTATGTGTCTTATTATTCATTCATTGAGATATCGAGTTAAATATATGAATAAAAAAGATTATTACAAGAAAGTATATACGAGTCGAGAATATGGATTTATATATATCATAATAAAAAAGAAGAAAATACACATTATATGTAACATTTATTATGAAAAATATCTGAATGATATGTGAGAAGCCACAACAGAGAGAATTTTCTTTTAGAATTTACCCTGAAAATCATGGTAATCGTGAGATAATATATGGAATGGAAAGAATTTTATGAGAATTTCTCTGATTAATATTTATCACAATAAATGTAATAATACTAAACTGCATAGTAAAATTAATCAAACATATTTTATATTTTATTATATGATAGATATTATTTTTATGATAAATATTAATCAAAGAAATTCTCATAAAATTCTTTCCATATCATATTGTCACACAATTACCATGATTTTCAGGGTAAATTCTAAGAGAAAATTCTCTCATTGTCATTGCACTAATCAACTTTTATTTTTTTGTAATTTTAATATCACAGCATATGATTAAGCTCTAATACTAAAATTTTAAAAATATGTGACTCAATTTAGCTTCTGACAAGTTCATACATCAATAAAAAAAAAATTAATTGTTGTGCATTTTAAGTTAGATTCAACTATTTAAATCGATGCAAAGAAAAAATGAAGACTCGGGAGTTTCGAATTATTTAAATCAAGGCTCTACGAGGACTAAAGCAATAATAATATTTCCTGCAAAATTATATGTTATGCATAGCATAAAATAAAAAGAATATTTCATGAATAAAATATATACACATATATTTGATGTAACGAATGTCATAAGAGATTATCTAACCCTCGTTATCTTTCATTCTGTAAGTTACCGTCATTTTTTGTCGGTCTCTGTTAATAAAGCGTGATACGGCCTTTAACTCTCTCGGGTACAAGACACCCGCGATCTTCGCACATGCGTGTATATAGAATATGCGTGAATATCGCGGCACTTATAACCGGCCCGCGGTAATAAATTACTTTCACGAAGCCATTCCGACGCGACGGTGTCGCGAGAATCGGATCCGGACGACGCTCCGACACACATACACACACATATATATGACCGTTTTAACCGATGCTCGATTGCATAGGGAAGACGTTTCTGCCGCGCAAGTTCCGCGAAAGATATAAATTTATGATATGCTGCGCGAGAGCGAATATTCTCTTCTCATCTCAGCCTGACGTAATTGCAATTTTGCAAAAGTAGCGAGTAGACTTTCAATGCGAAGGTATATGCGTTAATTGTGTCTCGCATTTACTGCGAGACTTATTTATCGCGGTCTATGTTCTGTAATTTGCTTTAATTACTTTCACTAATTCAAAGGCTCGTAATTTTATCACTAACAAATTTTTCATGATTAATATAATTTATTTAAACTTCCTTTTACTAGGAAAGGTAGTAAGTTATTTCTATAAAAGTAAAAAATTTGTGTATGTGTTAATAAATTTTTATATATACGCACACACATTCATATGTACACTTGCACAAATTATAATAAATATTAAACCTCAATATAAATTCAATACAATAGTTTTTAAAACTAATTTTAAAACATGTTTTTATGTCCTATTGTTACTTGACGCGTTTTTGCATAATGACATGCTTGTACATAAATTAGCATATGAGAGATAGCAAAAACTATTTCGATTTTGCGCATAGTTCGAATCGAATTGATCTATTATCACTGTCAGAGGTTTTTCCAAATTCTTTACTCAATTTGGAGTGGATTTTTTTAGAACAAAATTTTCAAAAAAACATTTGTACGAGAATTTTTCGCTTTAAATTCCATAATGGGCTCTCTAATTAGATACAAAATCGACCAATTATCGATGAAAGGAAGGATATTACATATAATACTGGACACTCGATGCAGACAGGTACTGCGCAGCAAATGTTAAGTGCTATATTAGTTGCTACCTGCTCGTAGCATCGTTTGGTTTACACGTAATGACTATCCTCTGTTTACTGTCGCGTGGAGGAACATATCGATCCTATCGGATGTTTTGAGACGTCTAATATGATACGAAGAGTCGAAGCGAAAGAGACATACAGACATGAAAATGATAAAAAATTATAGAAGACGATTATATATATCATATATTATTTTTTTTTTACAAAATTCTTTAATTGCTATCTATATTATCTATATTTCGAGATATTCGTGTGTACATTTCTCTCGTCATGTTAGATGCGATCGCACTTTAATAATTTTGATAAAAAGAGAAAAAATTGCTTGTCGTATAAAAAAAAAAAAAAAAAAACTAGGTTCGCGTGATGATACACGAACGATATTAATGTCGTCGTCGAGATTTCTTGCAATTTTTTACGACTACGTGTTTCCTCTCTAAACGAGATCTTCTACTTGTCGCATGTGCATCCGCGACGGTTAATCATGTTAAAATATATCGCTATATATCATGCAAAAGTATCATAAAAGTGGCAATAAACGTGTTAAAGTAATGTCGTAGTCGGGAATATAACAGCAGGTGCTATGGCAGTGGGTGATGGTAAGCAGAGATTATTGACATAATTGCAAAGAAAAAAAAAGACGCATTGTTTAATATAAATTGCGGTCTTAAGGCTGAAGAAATCAAATCGCCTTCTATGTCCGCGCGAGAATGCAACAGCATTGAATCTTCGAAGGTAGAAGCTGAATCATTGCTCCGAAATCGTACTTTTTACAATGTCATATAATCTCGCGTGACGAGGGGAAATTAGCAGTAATGAATATATCCCCGAAGCGCAATTTTCACAAAGTTATATGATTATCATTAAAGATTATCTACCTGTAACACACGCATAAGGAGATTATAAAATTATTTTATTATTTGATTATTATAAAAGCACATATCTTTTATATATATATATATATATATATATATATATATATATAAAGGGAGAGAGAGATAATTAATTCCTTTAACTTAAAAATTTCTTTATACAGAATTGATCTATACACAGAGAGAATTTTCTCTTAGAATTTACCCTGAAAATCATGGTAATCGTGGGACAATATGGTATGGAAAGAATTTTAAAAATATGTTTGATTAATTTTACTATACTTTTAGTAAAATTAATCAAACATATTTTATATTTTATTGTGATAGATATTATTATTTTTTATTGTGATAAATCAGGGAAATTCTCATAAAATTCTTTCCATACCATTTTGCTCCACGATTACCATGATTTTCAGGATAAATTCTAAAAGAAAGTTCTCTCTGTGTACAGGATGCCCCGAATTTATTAAATCTTTTTTTCGTTAGATAAGAGAGCGAGGTATTTTATAAAGCGGTGGAAGAGAAAGCGTGCGATCATCGGTGACGAGAGGATGCATTCCGCGAGATTCCTCGGCCGAGTAGTAAAAGGACGGCGCGAATCATATTCGAATCTAGGACATGTCGTATGAGAATCGGTTTGCGGGTTTCTCACACCTCCCATATATTCTCGCGACAGTAGTGCGTACTATAGCTTAAGAAAATCTCGACCATGCCGTGGAAATGGATTAATAGCTCACTCGAATTACGCTCATTACCTACATCGCGCTCATTGACGCGGTTAAATGCACGATAAAGATCACGTCGCGTCTGATTAAAACAAGTGCGTTCGCATCCATCTGTATGTAGACGCTAACGGTGGTTTGTTTGACCAAGTCTTATCGGATACCAATGACATATTAATAAGAAAATTTATGGATCGCGAAATATTGATTAGGAATAAGATCGCGTTTCTCTCATTTATCATTACGAAACTTCTATATAATTTTTATATATTATACTATATTTTATATATTATTCATTTATTTTTTATGAACGAATTTTTTATAATAATTTGTATAATAATTCGAACATACAAATAATTGTTTTGCAAATTTATTTGGAAACGAATAGAACCCGAACTTATCTTTAATATTTTCGCTTTATAAACGAATCAATCGAATTCGTAAGGATCGTTGCACAAATTTTTATCTTGTATTTTTTCGTCGTATGCTCTCTTAAAGCGGACATTCTGTAATGACAAAATCATTCTACAGAATTAAAACGGCTACCGCATGAATGCCCAAGTGACGCAGTTTCATGAATCACGATGTATTACGTCGGTAATCAGATCACATAGATACGTACATATATATTCAGAGACGAGGACACTCGCATTGTCCCGTCTTCATTCACGAGAGCATTGTTGTGGGACGCACAAAAAAGAAAAAAAGAACGCACTAGGCCGGGCTCGCCCGCGGCTCACGATGGGATTTTCGCTTTCCATTAGACATAGAAGCGCGCCCATCTGTGAGCGTCTCAACTGGAGCGGCAACGTTTCGATTAGAGCGATAATAATGCCTTCCTGTTTGAGATAAAGTGGAATACTCCGACATTGACACGCTTTCCGGACGAGATCCTATAAGGCTTAAGACACACACACATTCATATTTTTTTCGCACAACACGAATCCGTAAACCCGCCCAACTGTGATAATTGTGACAAGAATTAACGATTCTTGACTTAACTCTAAGATACTTAAGATACTTAACTCTAGACTGATTAGAATGTGTGCACATAAGTCATAAAAAATACATTAAATCGGAAAAAATACAGACATACGTTTCGATAAAATTGGATATTTCTACAAAAAATATTAAATATCTCGTACAAGACTTTTTAGCATATTGTTGAAATTAAATTACCACAAATATTTTTATAGCAAAATTTATTAAAATATTTTTCGCATTTAGATGTTGAAATATTTTTTTAGAAAATATCTCAGTTTTATGAGTATTATTAGTGTTCACGTTGAAAATTGTTTTATTCACTTTCTAAAGAGAATTTGAAAAAAACAAATAAATATAATCTGAATCGATACAATTAATTTTTTCAACTTGATTAGATCAATTTCTCAAGTTTACGGAGTAATAAGATTATATACCACATAATCGCAATTTTTCTCACTATACGCCAGACTCTCGACCACCTTCCAACACAATCTGTTCCAATGAGATATGTGGAGAAAGAGAGAGAGAATGTGGGGAAACTGCATCGCTAAGGCAATGCATCGTATAAGCGATCGGTGCAAAACTGCATTGTATGTGCGGTTCCATTGAACCTCCTTCTCCTCTTTCTCCTAAGCGGAGCGAACTCGCGGAATCCGGGCGCAGAATGCAGGACCGCATAAGAGCCGGCTCTTTATCTGCCCGGTATGAGCGAGATATCGGCAAACGGGTTTCGCAACTTTTCAGCACACGCAGTTCGGTGAACACGCAGTTCGGTCCACTCTTACATCGAGTTTGTTCCCGCTGATTTTCGCCACGTTTTTCCAATTTGATCAATCGATTTATTTTAATTTTAACGCGGATTAAAATCCATTTTGCAACGATATCTTGTGATTAAATTTTTATTTTTTATTTTGACACTTTCTCTATACATCTCTCTCTCTCTTTACAATATTTTTTTATTATTTATTAAAACATGAAATAGTACATAAAATTTTTATCTTTTATGTTTCACATACGAAATTATTTTATTAACCGGTTTAAATTATTTGAAGGATAATTTGCTGTACATCTAGTTGATGGCAAAAACTATAGTCAAGTGATTGAAAAATCTTAGTCAAATCTAAAATTTTTATGATCGATTCTGATTAATGAAAGTGCCGTGAAAAACGATATACGCGTGAGATAAGTTTCAATGACAATTTAAGAAAAATAGAGTGAAAGCACAAGTAGGAAACCTTTGCAATTACAACAAACGGCATGTATATGTATGCGAGCTCTAAAGTAGGGCAATATACGAAGGCTACCAATTGTAGACGATGCGGTAAAGGATAAAACTGACAACTGACAAGCCACTGTCATTTGGCACGCACCTCTTACATAATATGATAAACACGTTCCTTTAACATATATCCACATTTTTACTAATCGGTGAAATCTAAAATTGTACACAAAGGTGCGGAAACACATCTTTGAGTTATGGAGATTATTTGTTCTTCGATTCTCTCTGTGTTGACAAGGAATAACTGCTTGATACTCAATACGAGGAAACATTTTCGTAACGTATTATTCATTAAATCGTACGTTATGTGCAACGCATGTAACTGCATCATGACACAAAAAATGTAACATTTACTTTGCACATGTAAAATATGAAATATTATAAAAATAGACAACTATATTTTATTGATAAACTTCTTTTAATTTTTCGGAAGGTTCTCTTACAAATTGGGTTTATTTATATAAGTCGCATATATTAATTTAAATTTAAAGAAAACATTTTTCTTGTATTGATACATGTCTAGAGCAATTCTACACGGAGAGAATTTTCTCTTAGAATTTACCCTGAAAATCATGATAATCGTGGGATAATATGGTATGGAAAGAATTTTATGAGAATTTCTTTGATTAATATTTATTACGTATTTATTTAGTAAAATTAATCAAATATGTTTTATATTTTAGTGTGTAGATATTATTATTTTTATTGTAATAAATATTAATCAAAGAAATTCTCATAAAATTCTTTCCATACCATATTATGATTTTCAGAGTAAATTCTAAGAGAAAATTCTCTCTGTGTACGAATTCTATGATCTTACTTATTTCCTCTCACGTACACATCTTGAAACGGATTATAACACTAACTAAAATACAAGAGAAGATAATTTTCTTTTTTTTCTTTATCCTTTTTCGATCTTACATGATGTCCTACGCCATCGTACGACGCATCCACACGCATAGAATTACATAATGAAAAACAGTCCTCCCACGTTTTGGTACCACGATGCTACCAGGTTCTACTTGACGAGTCTTTCTCTCCCTTTTCCCTCTTGCTCCTCTCGACGTGGATTGATGCACAGGCCTTATTTATGAAAGTCTCCTACTTTTCCGCGCGTTTCTTGCTCATATCGAAGCGTGATTTACGAGTCACGCATCCCTGCGCGCGTGCGCTCTCTCGTGTAATTTGATGATTTTCTACGTGCACGCGCGTGGCAATTCGAGTTTCGCGAACGGAAGGTATTATAATGCATCAGTATGTTGTATATATAACGACCGGCTATATTTTCTCCTCGTGCGCACATGTGTGATACCGGAAATTAACGCGCTATTAGCCGCGAGGTTAACGAGAGTACATAATCAGAGGTACACGACCGTCTTTTATGTGTGAACACGAAAAAAACAGTCTTCTATCGTCAATATATTATAAGATTCTGAAATTATTCCGGTGTTCGCAAAAGTGAGACTTGAAAGATTAATGTATCTATATATATAAATAATGAGTTTAGCAAAAATGATAAATAATAATAGAGATAAAATATAAATCATAATATATATTATTTGTTTTATATTTTTATTTATTTATTTTTCATAAATGATAAAGATAAAATAAAATACAATGCTGTTTGTTTTGTTTCTCTTTTTCGTAAACAGACGCGTCTCTTTTATCTTTCTTCAGACAATTTTTTTTTTAATGCGTTTTAAATGAGTGCGCGAGCGCGATTGTTTGTCTGTCCGGCGCCGTAAAAAAACCGTAATTGTGTGTCATCGATTGATATTTTATCGATATCGCGAATTCCGCGCGTTCCATTCGTAACGCCGTCCAAGGAACGCGTATTTGTAACACTTTACCGTGAATGCGCGTTATATATAGGTACTCATACGGTGTAAATAACGATGATAACAATCTGTTATCGCGGGCTCGTTGTAAGCTTGACGACCATGTGACTACGATGCGACAATAGGCTCTTGAGCATGGAGATAGGGAAATGCCCGAGACGCCACGTTTGCAATCTATAATAGGGACCCCATTCTCCTATCATTACACAAATCGAGACGTTGCAAAGTATAAAATATATTGCAGGTGTCATTGATAAATATCTTAATTAATTATTAATTATTATCAGACTGTAATATAATTCAAAAAAGATAATATAAAAATGTGACAGCAAAATATACTTTATGTAATTATGATATAACGAAGGATACAAATTGCCACAAAAGCAAGCAGTCATTAATATGTGACTAATTCGTTAAATAAATCAACTATTCTCGCTATATCGATAATTACGAATTATTTAGTTTTTCAGAACTATGTATTTTTTATCAAATACGTATAATTTTTCTTACGCATTATTAGCATAAAAAATACGGCAATATTATAAGTAATCATTTATTATTCAAAGTAATTATTCGATAGATAAAAAGATCATCTTACAATTAGTGGCATCAGTAGGCTCAGACTTAGGAAGAAAAATTTTGTTTCAAAATTTATGTTAACGTAAAGAGCTGCTGTTTCAAAAGGGTGTAGAAGTAAAACCAAGTATTCTTCAATTTTTCACGACACATCGCGATCTAAAAACGCTTATTCATTGTTTTACCGTACTGTGAGATATGTAGCACAACCAGCAGCATCCCTAATTCGATTTCGCGGTAGAACAAATCACCCAATGATTTATCCAAATCTGTCTGCGCGAGATCTATTTTTCTTTTATCGCAGATCCCGCAAAAGTGGGTGATAGATATACACATCTGGAAAGTGGACGGACAGATCTTCTGTCTCGAGATCATCGACGTCGCCGTCGACTGATGACCGGTGAAAAGAAAAGAAAAAAGAAAAGCGGAAAAAAATGAAATATTTAACTCGGTTTCGCGTATTTAAGCACGCGCGTTTTCAGCCGACACGCAGCCCGCCGCCGGCGCGGCACGAATATAGACTTCACTTAAGGCATCTTTTTTTTTTCTTTTTTTTTTCTTTCTCTCTTTTCCTTACGAATGCCACGCCTCGCATTTCTGCATAATCACGGCTGTTGTCATTCCCCTTCCCCTGCGCGCCGCGATCCTTCCCGCGGCGAGCCGTTCCCTTCCTCTAATCCCTTTCCTCTCTTCCCTCATCTCGTTGATACCTGCCTGCCGCGCATAGCTCCTTCTTTCCCTGCTGTCTTCAGGAATCCGAGCTATCCCCCCGTGGGGTATAGCAGCAGGCGAACCGGTGCATTATCGAATGCACCGCGTCTCTAGTAACGGTGAGAGCAAGCTTAGCTCGCTGGTCACCAACGTGGACCGTAATCGCGACTTGTTACTACCGATTGTTCGCTCTAGCCCTTTTTTCTCGCGACGATCTCTTAATGAAATAATTTCTACGTAACAATCGAGCTCTCTCTCTCTCTCATTAGAAAAAAAATTATGCGCCAGAAAGAGAATTCTACGTTGTGTGCATCTCTCTTTCCATGTAATAATTAAATAGTATAGAAAATTTTGCTATACACATTTACAGAAAATGACTGATTGAATTGCTCGTCTGCGAAAAGTGCCGCTTAATCACGCCATCGGTATTTGAAAAGATAATGGATCCTCTTATGCGCGCAGTTCTAAAGTTGCTGCAGGCTAATTTTTTTGTCATTCACACACATGTGAGACGGATCATAATACGAGCGTTCTCGCGATAAAATGTATGCGATCTAAACCGCACGAGGGTGTCAGTTAACGATAACGTCGACCAATCACGAATCTCTGAATCTATAAAATATATAACTATGTATATATACATATATATACGCTTGTATAATAGACTATACCCACGCGTGGCATTGATTACACATTCCACGACCGACTCATTATCTTTATTTATCCTACGAATAGAGTCGCCACGGAAGGAATTGATTTCAAGGCGTGTTTCCTTTAGATCCCCCGTTTGATCGTCGATCGGCACCCGATCGCTATAATCAACGCTATAATCAACGATAATAGTAAATCATTGAGTCGATTTCGGAATTATGTATATGCGAAAGTGCGTATATATACGCGGAAGCACTTGAAAAACGATTCAAAGCGACAAACGTGTTATCTTTTTCTTGTCTATACGAAATTGGTCTAGCTTCGATTAAAAAGTAAATGAAAATTATTAATTAATAATAGAAAATTTGTAGCTATAAAAATCGCGGGAGAAAAATGTTGCACATGTTTTTCTGCACGCAAGAAATGCGATGTAAGAATTATATTCGCGACAATCAATTAACATCAATTACACACAAAATTACAAATGAGATTTATTCTTATGCAAAGATTCCACGATTTATTTTGATGCGTTTGTCGCTGCCAATTATTATGTCGGTCATGAATAATAGATCAAATGAGGCGAAAGATCGAGTCCGGCCTATGGTTGATCGTCGACGATGAATCGACGATATTATTCATCATCTGAATATACTATCGTGTAGGACGAACAACTTAAGAATGATCATTGAATCGAAGTTACACGAAGAAATATGATGTTAATCTGCATGATTTTATTTAACGAACATTGATCGCAAAAAAAATCGAAATTGAAACATTTACTGATGGATTTTAAACCTTTATTGATCTGACTATTTATCTTCTATTCGCTAAATTTATAGAGAAAAAAATTATGTAATTTTGAGATACCAGAATGTGATCTTTCTGCGAAGATATCAAATTCAGTCTTTTAATTTATTCCTAATTTGCCAAAATTACGTAGACATCACTCACGTCAAATTTCTCATTTCTAAGTGTTCTCCATTTTACGAGTCGCATTTTGTGAGATTCTGTTGAATTCAAGAATACAAAAGATATCGCAGATTTTTACCTTTGTCAAATTCTTCTAATCTCTTTTGACGTACCGGTAGGGCAAATGTAGAGTCGATGATCGTCACGTACAACCAGATATTTACGGCGCATCGCCTTTTTCTGCGCCGCGCCGCGCCGGTGACCTCGGCCGGTGCGACGTGACCTTGAAGAATGGCGAACCGGCCGTGATGCGATGCGATGCGACGCGGCAGGTCCGTACCTAAATACCAGATCACTGGAGTGTGGAAGGAATTGTTTGCGCGTGTGCTGCTCGGGTTTCTTTCTCGTAATTCACGGAAGGTTGCACGTGCAAGGCTAACAAGAGTTTTCGCTATATCCATATACCGGATGTTCCTGTCTCGTATTTTTTATCTTCCTTTAAATAAATCGATTTCACAAGAACTTCTGTAAAAATTGGTGGAAAGTAGACACACTTAGCTGTTTATTGCTTCCTGCGAGAGAATGTGAAGTCCAAACTAGTCTCTTTCTTAAACGAAAATAACAAAGAAACTCGTCATCTTTCACAATTATACATATACAGATATTCGATATTTTAATAATTTTTAGAAAGAGATAAGAAACGAATTTTTATTCCTATTTTTAAAATAGGTTTCTCTCTTGAAAACGAAATTTGGCACAGCGCAAAGATTTCTATTGTATTATATATATTTCTTTTAATTTTTTTAATACAATTTTAATAGAAATATGCGTCACGTTTTATATCGGCAAGAATACATTTCCGCGAAGAATCGCAGTTCGCGTGAATCACGCCGATACATTATGATACAAAATTATGTCTGGTACGATTCCACGGATATTTATCGAGATGTAATTATAATACGGCATGTGCATAAATAGATTATTCATTGGCGGAAAATAATTATAATCGCAGCTCGTTTGAAAACACGATGTTTATCAAACGAATCTACAGAATCTGGGACGCTTTTAAGTGACTCTATGTCAATATCCATATGTAAATATTAATTTGAAAATAAGTTGTTTACGCAACTCGCAAAATTCGCAATTGATGCGACTGATTATATGTCACATCGATATTTAATACTATTTAACACAAGCAAAATTTTGACACAAAGCTAGTTTTTCATATTTATCATTTTTCTGTCATATTCGAGAAATTTAAGACGATCTATTTACACAAAAATCTAACGAACTTGTGTATATATGTTATATATCTTCGAAATATAGGCTAAAATTACATTTATGTTTTAGAATGACACGTTGCACATAAAATTGCAATGTAAGATCAAAATCCACGTTAATTATCGGTTAGAATCTGCAACTGCAGTTCGGAGTCTGTGTTTTTATTTTATTTTTTTTTAAACATTGCAATTAATTTGGGAACAAAATGGAGAATCGCGTTCGACCGAGATTCTACGATCCTTTCCACCTGTAGATGTGCCGAGAGAGTTGCCTTTCGCAAAACATTTCATTATCTTCACGATGATTGACCTCGTCGCGTTACTGTTGTTAAACGACGACGCATCGTGAAACTAGCGCGTTAAATATTTACACATAAGTAAGTAAAGCGCGTTTTAATCGTTGAGAAGATCCACGGGGATAACAATGGTATCTCCGACTCTTATATTCTCAAGTATCTCATGCGTGATACGCATTTATCGCGCAATCCGCTCCAAAGTGCTTGAGAAAGCATACGATAAAATTAATCCAAGGGAATGTTGTTCTCCGCGCGAAATATAATTCGCACTTAAATTATTATTAAATATTAATCGTATTGTACATTGCCAAAAAATGTTAGTCAAATATTTCTACACATCTTGTAATGTTTGCGCTATTAGGAAAACAAAGCAGACGCATCATTATATATATGCAAGGAGGAACTTGACTATTAACTTAAATTGGCTTATTAAGTCTCAAGATAAGAGCTTATTGTCAAATCGAAAATAAGATTGTTTGCGCTCATAGACTTTCCGAAGATTACGAACGAGGTCTCCTATTTTTTTCTTTCGAGAGGGGAGAAGCTGCTCTACATAGAAAACTTGTCGCAACCAATACGAAAAAGGCATTACGAGGCGTATTTTTTTTTTTCGTCGCACAAACATATCGGGGATCCATTAAGAACGTAACGGTTGTGGATACCTTTTCCTCGAGAAGAAGAGTCATCATCCGCGTGGCTGATCATGTCGGCATCCCGCCGGGAGAGGCTCCCGAGATGAAACGAGAAGCAGATCAGAGAGCCGGGTCTCTCGATAAGACTAACGCGGTCGGGAATGATGGTGGGGTGATGCGTGGATCGCGAAGCTTACGGCAAAGAAGAAGAAGACGAAGACGACGACGACGACGACGACGAAAGCAAAGGAAGAGAGCAAGGCACAGGATATAAGAGAGAGCGAGCTAGCTCACCTTGGCGCCCATGGTATGCGCTCATTGGCGTCTCTCGCAAAGGCGTAGCCCTGTCTCTCTAGACATGGTAGACGATAATATATATTTTGATAAGAAGCCTCTCTCTTGTGGACCTCCTCCTCACGAGAAGCAGAGAGAAAGAGACGGAGAGAAAATAGTCGCTGCAACAGGTCTTTATAGCCGGTCGGTTTTGTCCTCGCCTTGTGTCGGGTATCACGAACATGAATATTTTGTGCACGCCACAAAACAATGCAGCGTGCGTAATCCTGTTAGAGCTGTGTTGATGTTATTTTGTCCCGGTCATATACGTTCTCTTTTCTCGATGCCTTTACGTAAGAGACATCGAATTAGTTTGCGTTCGCTACAGAGAGGATGCCTATTATAAATATTTTTTTTTATATGTGTAACTATGCATTTAAATCAATTTTGTACAGATTGGATTGCCACCTTCCCCCTTCTTCTTCTCCTTCTATTCACTCCTTTCCTGTTTTTAGATTCGCATAATTTTGCTTGTAAAAGTATACCAGCTATTTGCGTTATTATTAGCAGGGAAAATACATTCGTTCGAGACATGAATATGGAAAACGGAATGCTTGTTTGGTATGCTGACACATTGCTGAATCGCATATCTCAGGCGACTCAATGGACTACGTAACATACCAAACGTTATGTATGCGAAGTTGTTGCATCAAAAAGTGTCACGATAATCGTATAAAAAGAAATCTAAAAAACAGAGAGGGAAAAGATTTTTGTAATATTATTAAAGCAAATATAAATTACAAAAACTTATTATATTTCTATCAACATTAATTTTATAAATTGTAAATAAACGCGAGAGCGAAAAAAGCTAAAGTAAAAAATCGAAAGATTAATATCTCTATTTTTTCACCGCGCGATATTTAATTAAATAAATAAATCGCGCATGTTTTTTTATTTGAAGTATAATAAGAAATTCGTAATATATAATTAATCAGTTTAATCATCTTTACGGCCTCGTATTAATTTGCAGCATATCAGGAAAAGATTAGTGTTCTTTTCATTATTTATTCTCATGTTTATCTCATATATCGTCTTATCATATGTCAGATAACACGATCTTACAATTATTATATTTATTTTATCATGCTCTAAATGATTATTCGCGTATTGTTGTTGAGTCTCCTTCCAGGAATGCAAACGGAGAAGCGATAAAACGAAATAAAATTGAAACAGGAAAGGAAAGAACCGCGCTTTTAATAATTTCACAAAAATATCATATTTCCATTTTCTTACTTGGTCTTGTGCGTGTACAGAGTGTAATATTTTATGATCCTATTTAGTCTGAAAAATACCTATCCAGCGCGCATTGTAAAAAAAAATAAGCAAAATTTCATTAACAATAAGTGTCAAATTACGCGATAAATAATGCAACGTTATACATATTCATTATTTATCGTGTAATTTTACACTTCTTATTTATGCAATTTTGCGTACTTTTTTTACGGTGCAAGACGAGTCATCGTCGCGTCGTTTCGCGGTATATCGCGACGATGCGAAAGTATGCAGCGTCGTTTTACGGTAGGCATATCGATGCCCCGAAGGCGCGCATCTGCATCGAGCGGTCGACGACGCGCGAGCGAGCGTTCGCGGTCTTAAATATTTCATTTACTCTCTCGCCGGAATTTATCCGCGGCGAGAAATATTACACGAGACGCGCCGTAAATTTTCAGTGCCTTTTTGATTTTTTCTTTTTTTTTTTTTCAACGAGAATCTCTCCTCCGCAAGAACGCCTTCGGCGTTGCTGATTTGTGCATACCGGACACGATTAGTTGCCTCATTGTTGCGTTACGTAATATACGATGATCGGAGGGAGAAAAAGAGAGAAATCGCGCCGACTCTAATCATGCATACATATTTTCTACGTGTGTATGGAAAATGCGCGCACACAGATACCGATAAATAAATAAATGCGTAGGGGCGTGAATGTGCGGCCCCCGAGGAATGTCGCGTGTCTTGGGGAAAAAATCCGGGACATCCTTGCATAACGTTGCAAGGAAAGAGGCTCGTTTCGCTTACGATAGCGCGATAAAAAAAGTATTCTATTCGTCTTTAATATTTTTTAATTTTTTAGTTTTTTTTTTACGAATCCAAACTTAATACCTTACATTGTACGATCTTCCTTTTTGACTCGTATAGCCAATCTAAAAAAATTTGAAAAAAAAAGAATATTTTTCCTGAGGATTAAATAGGGTATTTGTTGATCGCGTATATGTTGATCGATTGCTCGGATATGATAAACATCACAAGTGGATCGGCCGTGCGCGGCCGTCCGAAACCGGTGTACATAAAGCGTATATGTATGCCTGAATACGGTCAGGTCGTGCGGATAGATATCGGATACACGTAGCGGGACACGGGCGGTTTCGAAGAATGCGTTTCCTTCCTGTCGATACGTGTGATGTAGGTACATACACCGTAAATGGATGCGAGCTCGCGCGTGATCGGAGATGCGCGATCGTCCGTACGTTTTATATAAGTAACTCCCATCTTTCTCTATATTCTCTCTACTCCCTGCTAAAATGAGTCATGTCGCGATTACGATTCCATTCATGTCTCGCAACAAAGTGAGAATATGGTGCGCAACTACGACGAGCAAAAAAAAACTTCGCGACGAAATGTGGGAGCGAAAGCTCACGCGACAAACCTATACATATGTATGTGCTTATTACAAAATAAATGCAACTTATATATTACTAGAACAACACAAGCGCGCACTATTCCTCGATTTTATATAGAAAAGAATGATATTTTTATATAAAGTTTGTTTAAATTTGATTAATATTTTTTGCAGAAATCAGCTGATAACTGTCAAAAAATATTAATCGAGTTTAAAGTATACTATAACATTTTATTTAAACATATTATTTTAATTTTTATAACATAATATTATTTTAAAATTTAATTAATAAATTAACGCTTTAATCAGCTGATTTCTGTCAAAAAATATTAATTTAAAATTGTAATATGTTGTAAATAATATGTTATAATGCCTTATCTGCGATCAATATTTTTTGACAGAAATCAGTTGATAATTGTCGACAATAATCGAGTTTAAAGAATTATGACACATATTATTTAAAACAAAATTATTTTAATTTTTATAACATATTCTTATTTTAAAAATTAATTAGCAAATTAACGCTTTAATCAGCTGATTTCTGTCAAAAGCGACAACAATGTTAATATCATGCCTTTTTTTAGAAAGGTATAATATACTAGAGTACTTCAAAAAAATACATAGAAAAAACATATACATTTCTAATTTTTAATATTTTTTAAAAATGTTTTAATATATCGAAAAATATATATGCAAAGTCATTAAAGCCTTCTCCTTCTTTGAAGATGATTCTCGGATGAATATTCACCGAGAATAATCATCTGATCTAGTTTCTGAACTGCTAATCAATAACGGAACCGATTATCGCAGGTAAACACCTGGTGCTGGTGACGGATCCCGAGATCGTCGAGGATGCGTACGCCTTCGACAATCCTTGCTTCAAGGACGCCACACCTACGACGGTCGGCCGTGTCACGGAGAGACCGTCGTCGGCCGTACTTGGGGACACACCTGCGAAGGATTCCACACGATGGTCCACGCCTTGGACATCCTTGGGCCTCGGGTCGGCTATACGCAACGACAAACGTCGAACTCTCGACGATTCCTACGTCGGAGTAAGTTTCATTCTATTTTCACTTTTTTAATAATCACTTTCGCAGGTACACAGTTAATCGACAATCGATATTACTTAACGACGATTTACTTTATTTCGTTTTAAAAAATAAAAGATGCCATTTATTGTTTGATGCGATGATGTTTAAGATGAAAAGAGGACTAATTTTACTTCTTAAGATGATTATAACGAAATATTAAAAATTTCGAAATTTTATTTTATTTGTCAAATAAAATAAGCGCAATTTAATTGATTAATTAAATTTAAATTGATAAGTAAAACTTTGTTATCGCATAATAAAAGTAGTTCGGTATCTTTTAGATATATCTTAAAGAATCTTTTGTATGTTAAAACAAAATATTCGGCTATATACTTTGTAATTTTATATTGTATATATATATTATACATAATAAAATGACATCTTATGCGGTTACTTTTAATTAGAAATTATCGGCCCGAACGACTAAGCTATTACGCCAGATGGACAATAAATTCCGCGGTTGAATCTAAAGAAGTGTTAAACACAGTAATAATGTCGTCGTTTAGTTACGCGATACCAGCATCACGATAATTGTAGGATAAAATAGCTGGAGGCGATAACGTAACACTTATAATTCTCCATGATCTAATCTGATTTCAAAATATCCTTCTTCGCGAGGAAAAGATTCAGTTAAAAACAATTTCTCAAGGAGATTCACAAAATGAATAGAGAAGAGAACTGCATTTTTTCGATTACATTAAAATATTTTCTTCGCGAAAAAAAATAACATAATTTCCGCGTCCATTAATAAATGTATATTTTTGAGAATAAATTTAAACATAAAAACAAGAAAAAGTATAATTTTAAAAGATAGAGATATACATATCGTCAAGATTCAATATAAAAAAATGAGTTATTCTCATACATACATACACGTTACATTTGTATAAGAATAAAAGATGCAAAGAACTTACCAAGAAATTAATCTTTCAATCGCGATTTATATAAAAACCGGATATTACATATACGATCCAGCCGGATGTTATAATATACCATCAATGGGTATGATTCCTCCTTCACAAGAAGATGACGTATCTCCTTCGTTTATTTGTCGCTCGCCGCGCGGCACAATATTAAATTTGTCATCGGCGAGAATCGCCCAGTCATTGATGATCGTCGCGTCGAGGATCGCACTCGGGATCCGACGACTTCCATGAGCCTGAACGCAGATACGGCGGCTTTCGTGATTTATGTATGAGCGATCAGCTGATGAGGTTTTCATCGCACTTGTGTAACAATCGACGTATGTTTTTGCAGCCCAAGGCCACCAGGGTCAGCGTGGTCGGTCTTCGTAGTCGCGACTTCACCGGCCTGGGCTTCAACGTGTGCGGCAACATGAGGGAGGGCATCTTCGTCAAGGATCTGCTGCATCGCGGCCCCGCATCCGAATCCGGACGGATACATCCCGGTCAGTATATAAATATATATTTTAAGCTCGTATTGTTTTTCATTAGTG
This sequence comes from Prenolepis imparis, assembly GCF_030444845.1. Lineage (NCBI taxonomy): Eukaryota > Metazoa > Arthropoda > Insecta > Hymenoptera > Formicidae > Prenolepis > Prenolepis imparis. Next base: position 10,753,303 of record NW_028141169.1, read on the forward strand.
ATATTGAGAGGATTAAACCGCGAAGAGTTCTCCATTTTTTCAATCTTCTTCCGAGCTCTTTAAAAAATTCTTTTCTCTCTCTCTCTTTAATTTACCTTATTTTTTTATTTTTGATTCTTACGTCTATCGAAAAAAACGCGATCTAATCGTCATTTTAATTGCCTAGCAATTCGATTTTCACGCTCGATTCAGTTATCGCTGTACGCTGATGACAATGTGTACAGCTCCGAGAATTCTCTTGCTCGCTGTATCGAGATCGAGATTGAAGTGTAATGCAATTTCTGTTCGCGCGTCACCCATGTGAGTTAAGTAAAGTAAATTATAACTCAATACTCTGGAGATTAACGGACGTGTCTCTCGATGAGTGCCGGTCTTCGCGGATCTGAGAATCACCCACATACCTACATATCGCAGTGAAAGCACTCTGTTACCGCCGCGTTCGAGCATTTGATAATGCGTGTCGTGAGGCGATTAAGATAGAACAGTGAGCCCTCATTGAGCGAGTGCACTTGTCAGCATAAGTGGAGTGCGGGAGAATCGTCGTATCAATGGTTCCGTTTGACAGAGTCAGCAGTTCAACAAGTTCCAATTCTGAAGAAGTATAGATTGCACTGAAAAAGAAAAACGTATTTGTAGTTGATAATAATTTTCGCAAATTGCAGAATTAATTTTCTATCCGCACGAAGTATTACGATTGAAATCTTAATTTTTTTTTTATCAGAGATTTCTTCCAGAATCTGAAGTCTGAAGAACTAAAGTCGATCTTTCTAAGACGCTTCCAGTTGTTATCTTTGAATCTAGATGCGCGAATATTTAAAAAATGCGCCATGCGCGCTTTAAATAAAAAAATAATTTTAGAACATCATCTCGTTGTATTCAATAAAAAATTTATTGTACAGGTGATCGTATCTCCAGCATGAAGATCAGCTTCCGCAACATGGTGTACGAGGACGCGCTGACGATTCTTAGCTATGCCTCGCCGTATGACGTGGAACTGGAGGTGGAGAGCGGCGGTAACGGCTCGAAGCCGACAACGTTGCTGAAGAAGAGCGTGGGCCCGAGCCCGACAAGGATCTGCCATCCTCTCTACAGGAGTCAATCGATCCCAGAGCTGACGCAGGCCCATAAAAGCGTCGCAAAACGGCTCTTCATAGCCGACCCGAACGAGTCAGTCGGCTCCAATCACTCGACGATGAACTCGACCTTCAAGTCGTCGAAGTCGACGCCGGGCAGCGGACAGAGTCTCGAGAGACGTCACGACGAGACGACAAAGAACAATCATCATCACAAGTTCGGCATCAAGGTGCTGCCGGCGCTGGACGGCACCGTGCACCGGATCGAAAATCAAAACGAGCACAACACGAACCTGGAGAGAAGACACTCGCGCAAGTTGGACACGGAGAAGCTGCTGGCTTCTTCGAACAGACAGTCCACAACGTCCAACGACGAACCGCTGAACGTGGCCGACGAGAAGAAGCTCTGCAACGAGCGTTTTCAACAACGCGCAGATCAGCCTGACGGCGTCGTCTCGGCGAGAATCACCGCCGACGCGTTAGACAGCAAAGCCGGCAGGAGAAGCGTCGACGCTGGAGATGGCGGGATCAACATACCGTCGGAGGTGCCAATGGAGGTGCACAACGCGGCGATGGCGGCTCGCAGGAATCGGAAGAGTAGCTCAGAGCCGCTGAAGATCAGTAGCTCGTCGCCGGACTCCGACAGCGCCAAGAGTCCGCAGAAGAATAAGCGGAAGGCGCCGGCGCCACCGAAAAGCGGTGGCATCAACGAGATGCAATCGAAGAAGGACGCCATTGATACCATCGACAGCATCGCCGATTATACAGAGTCATTGTGCGATTACGTGAACAAAGCGCGCGAGAATACGGACGCTCGGAGGCACCGTTTGGAGAACCAGTCGACGGTGAACAGACGCAACTCCGAATCAGATACGGACAACGAGATGCAGAACAGCTTCACGACGATTGAGCTGAATCCGGCAGACATCACCATTCATCGCACGCCTGTACCAGAAGTGAATGACGACGATGAGGATGACATGTACAGGAAAGCGGCCAGTCTGGGCGATCTGTCCAAGTATGAAAGCAGGACCGCGACGACTCTCGAGAGGGCGCAAAGTCTCGACATGAGCGCCGATACTGGCGCGAAGAAGCGCAAGGCGCCGCTGCCGCCTGAAGACATCAACGAGTCCACGGAGGATCTTACCAAACTCGACCAAATCGACTCCTTCGACCGACGAAAGTTGAAGAAGTCGAATGAGTGGGGCACTCTGGAAGACGTGATCTGGAGCGAAGCTGCCGCCGAAGCGGACGAGAAGAAAATAAGTACGAGAAAGAAGAGCAACGGCACTCTCGAGCGCTCCAAGTCCGCGGTGGAGATCAAATTGAAGGAGGAAGTCACCGCAACGACGGCGATAGACGACGATGTGTCCGAGAAGAAGAAATCCGACGACGATGCTCGCAACATCACCAGCATCGAGTTGTACAACTTGCCGTTGAACAAGCGACTGACCCAGGAGTTTATTCACACCGAACGGATGTTCAATCCGGACGAGGACAATTCTTTGGCTAGGATCGTAAACGACGGTCGGGTGGTGAAGAGCCCGACTCCGAAGGAGGTGGAGCTGGACTTTCAGTTGGCCGACAAGAAACGCTCTTCTGAAGAGAGCCAACCTGAGAAGGAACTTTCCGGAAACGAGCTGGAAAATTCCATGTCAGATAAGTCGGAGGACTTCAGTCGCGCTTTACGCTACTTCGAGCTGAACGTGAGCAGCTCGCCAACGGAGCCGACGACGAAGGCAGTCAGTCTGACGCGGCTAAACGAGCGGAGAGAAGAGAGAGCGCCTCTTAACGACGTATCGCTCTACGCCGGTAAACAGGCGGTTGTAGAAGAGCCTATCTCGAAGACGATCATAGACAGGGGTTGTCATGGTTGCGAAGGCAGACACGGTCAGCACAGCGCCGACTGCGAACGCGAGAAGCACGTCGACAAGCCGCATCGCGTGACCGTGAGATCGTTTTCGGATGACAATAGGACGACGACGATGACGACGCGGGAGAATGTGAAAAAAGAAGTAGAAAGAGCGTGCACGCCGACGCATTTGCGAGTTCATGCGTCCAAATCGGAACCGGCCAGGCACAACAAATCCCAGGATTCCACAGAGGAAGTGCACGCGGAGGGGAAGAACGGCGGTACCTTCTCCACGTTCCAGGCGCACCGGACGAAGTTCGAGCAACCGGGCGACAGGTATTCGCCGATCAAGTCGCCGACCGATTCCTTCGTCGACACACATTTTGCGAGACGTATTATTAACGTCTCCGGTCGTGACGAGGACGACGACGAGGAAGAGGACGAGTATGAGTTCGGTTCAGGCATGACGGCGCACAGCAAGAGTCCGTCCTCGCCCAAGGAGGACCGTCACAACATCAGCAGTGTCAGCGTGTCGAGCGGCGAGAACAGCGAGGACAGCGGTCTGGTTCGCGAGTCGATGGACTACAATAATCCGCAGGATTCGGAGAATCGTCCACCTTTACCCGACACTCCCATGCCGCTGAACGCTGGCCACAAGATGACCTACATCACGGAAATCAAGGTGTCACCCAACAGGGAGGGCATTCGCGAGGCCGACAGCGAGAACGAGGACGGAGTAACCACTAACGGCGAGTCGCGAAAATCCCTGACGCAGCACGAGATCAAGGTGACGTCGAACGGCAAACCCACGTCCGGTAAAAAACCGCCGGTACCGCCGAGACGATCAGACATCACGAGGAGCCCGAAGGAGGACCGAACGGACAAGCAGGTGGTTTACGTGTCAGAGTACAAGTCCACGACGGGCAAGAGAGCTAAGATTCTGGATTCGCATCCGTCAGAGGTCAAACAATCGGAGAGCAAGAAGTTCGAGCACTGGATCTTCATGGCCGATAAGGAGCAGAATCGCTGGAACCCGGCTTCCAGTCAACCGCAGCCCGTCACGAACATCATGCTGTCGTCCAGGGACGATACGAATTAGATTAATCGCTTCTGTAAAATGCAAAGTGGAATTAGATCGCTCATTTCAAAAGAGGCATTTATTCAAAAAATGTCGGAAACGCCTCCTCTTCGTGTGTAATGTTTCTTTACGAAAACGAATAATATAATGATTATGATGATGAATGAAGTTTTCGAGTTCCCTGAAAACTAAAGATTTTAGATTTAATGTCCCTTTTAAGATATCGATTTAGATAATCGAAGATTTAAAATCCAGATTGAGTGTTGGACTTAATAATATTTCTTGAGATAAATAATATTTTTGCACTCTTAATGTGTATATTTTTTCAGTCATTCAAACTCCGTTTTCTTTCTTTCTTTCTTTCTTTGACTTTAAATTTTCCTCTTCAATCCTCAAATTTGAGCTTAATAGACGATCTAAATGGACAGCCAGAAACGTATGTAAATTGAAAGGTGAGAAAATGATTAACTTTATGTCACGTATGTTGATGTGTTTCTTGGAGTGATTCGTGTTTCACACATGACATGATATCAAGTATGTATGTACAAAATATTGATCCAGAGATCACGCTTTTCGATGACTTTACCGAAGATTTTTATTCTCCAGATAAATATTTTTACTGATTTGTGTGTGTACAATTTCTCTTCTCTAATTTTCTATAATTTTTTAAATAATTTATTTCAGTTTCTTAGAGACTTTGCAAACGTGCAATATATTGATGATTTTAACGATACGATATTAATGTGAGAATGTTTCGCGCAACATCGTTAAAATATTCAAATAAAGAAATGACTGCCGTATTTTATACTTCTATATTCTATACATATTAAATTGATTACGTTTTGTCACGATTTTAATATAAGAATTCATCCTTTGATTCTAAAATTGGTCGCAAAAAATAAAAGCTTAGAAACTATATGTGCCATAAAGAATAATTATGAGCCTGAAGAGATAAACTTGAAATGCGAATGCCTGTATACGAGATTGTGCGGATTTTAGCTTGTGTGTTAAATCAATCAGGTCAGTACTTTTTAAGGGAGTGTACTTGAAAAATGATAAAAATATCAGAATCTTTTATTTAAAAAAAAAAGAACTACATAATTGCTTGAATACTTTGAACTATATGATTTTTAATTATATTTATATCTAACGAAAGTACTTTTAAAAAATGTTAATCATATAAGTGCTGTAAAATCCTTTGAAATGCTTTCCTCTAAAATTATGAATTATGTTTATTTCTATTCAGAAATAAACTAAGATATTCGTCCCCTTAAAGGCAAACGTTACTAGTATCATTTTATATAAAACATTGTACATCTTATTTTTAACTGATTTTAATTTTCTTTCTCATTTTAAATCAAAATAACTTTTAATACATACACAACATACATATACATTAGAATCTTACTAAATGCACATATAATGAGAAAATATGTAACTCTAATTTATCTGAAAGTAATTTTGTTGCGTATTTTTTACGTATAATTATAGTTTTTTTTTCTTTTCTTGTTATCTTGTTCGTACCTTTATCGCACATTTAATGTTAAATGTGATTATCATCTATCTTTGGATTGAATATTATATTATATCATATTATATAACATCACACAAATGAGACGAGATAATCACATTTAATTCTAAATATCTAGCGAAGATGTGACGTACTTTTAACTCTCATTTTTAACTTTGACGATCCATGAAAATGAGATAGAGAATATTATCTTATTATCTGCAATCTGAATATGTGACTCGTTTTTACTTAGAGATACTTGATAAGATCGTTGTGTCTTATATATGTACGTCCATTATGAAATGCAAATAGTTTCGTTAATAAGATCTGTAATCAAATAATACGTCGTGTAATAATACATGTAGTATATAAGTGAAATAATTTGTAAAGTCGGGATTAATGAACTTATTAATTTACTAACCATCTCCCGTAGTTAAATTCTATGTCTAATTGTGCATGAATACTGTCTGCGCATATGAGATATGCAAAGAACAAATGTAATTAATAAAAAATTTTACGCATAATTACATTCTTTGCTGTTTAAGTTTTGATGCTTAGTATTATTTCTCGTAAAATTTTAATTTTAAATATGTGAGGACAAGCGGTTTTTTGTTCAAGTTTTGTATATTTCTTTTATATTGCATATTGTTTCTTTTTATTGTATTATCTAATTTATATCAGATATTTTCCAAAAAAGTAACAGAAAAATTCCAAATTGTGCGTTTTACGGTATAAACTGTATGAATATACTATAAAACACACGAACATCGAAATGTTCCACTATATATAAGATGAAAATATTACAGCATATTAAAGAAAATATGAAATATTGTCAACTGATGCAAATCAGTCGTCGAGTCTTTCTTTGTGTATGTTTCTTGTAATATAACTTATTTCAAGACTAACATGTTAGTAAAATACTATATCATTGTCTATAATTTTTGTTAGTGAAAAATGTATAAAGTTTTAACAAATAAAAGTGTATATTTTTAGACATAAACACCTTAATACTTGTAAAATTATATTTCATTATGCTATGTACTTTTGTGAGAAAATAACAATTATTTTTTAATCTTAATCAATTTAAAATTCTAGTTTCTTACGGAACTATAATTCTGAGAATTTTATTTATTTCTATTTCCTATTTTATTATATTCTTCCGATACTTTTTTTTTATTAAGAGCTTTTCATCATTAGGACCTCAAATTAAATTCTTGAAAATATTAGTATATCATTTTATTATATTCTTTTTATCGAGTACAGATATGATATAGGTATCAAAATTTAATTAAACTTAAGGGTTATATTCATATCATTTCTCATTGTCTCAAACGAAAAAAAATACATAATAAAGGCATTCCTAATAGAAATCGGATGTTACATAAGAAAAGGAAATAGAAATTGATGGAGCAAACAATTTAACCATTGCAATTAACATTATTATCACAGTTATATCAGAATTATATATTACATTGTTACATATATAATATATATATTCACCTTAAAACAATTTTTATTACATTTACTCTTGCCCAAATATTAAATAAGAGGACTTAGTGAAACTACAGAAGAATATATATATGATGTGTAAGCATTTTATTATGAAATATATATGCATTGATCCTTTACAGATTATATTAATCTTAATTTTTATTCTCTTTTAATTTTAATTATTATTTTTCTTAAAATTGCTATTTGTGTGTAGTCATAATCTAACAAACTAAAAACTGCCTGAAATATGAATATTCTTTAACATATACCATTATGTTAAACTATTTTTGATGCATTTTTATTACTATCTTTACTTGAAAACACTTAATAATTTTATTTGTACGTCGCATCAACTTGTCATGTGTATAAATACTAATGATTTAACCAAAAATATAATGATTAACAGATTGATTTATATTGTACAAATATAATTTTACATTTTATGCACATTAATTAATATTTTTTATGATAATTATATTACATATACATACACAAATATTAAATATACACAATATTATACTTTATATTATATTTAAATACTGTTATGTGTTACCAGATAATCTAGTCGCAAAGCTATTCGGTAACGATTGTCAAACTCACAACTTGAAAATATATTTTAATGTGCTTGTGACAAATTATTAGTCTTAAGTGTATATAATTGTGAAATTAAGTCGCAGATTGTTTGTAATTCTTTGTGTTCATTAGTTTTTTGCCACACATAGCACAGATAGCCTTCTTGTATGCGCAGGACTGACAATAGTGGGATCCCACTTGATGTACCTTTTGCCTACATATTCTGCAAATCTCGAACTTCGTGGTGTACGGATTGAATCGTGCTTTTCCCGCAGACAGAGCCTTGTTCTCTCCTACCTGACGACCTCCGCTTTCCACGGTGTTCCTCGCGCCTGTCTTCCAAGGATCCGGCGTGATAACCTTACCCAATTTCTTCTCGCACTTTTCGCAAACCATTGCGAAATCGGATTTCCTCGCCCGCGGAAGAAAAGCCACAATATCTGTCCGAAAATAATTGCACGTCAAAAAACAGTCGACGAAAGATTAATTATTTTTACGCAATTCAATATCGCTTTGTTTATTTACACACCTTTTCTATGCTTTATTCACTTCCCACAGAATTTTTGTTACTCATATACACAGCCATACGTATATACACTGCTATAAATTTGTAATAATGAATTGTTTCGCAGTATTGAAATTCTCTTCAAATCACTGTTTTAGGGTGCAATTTCACTATCAATTTGCTGCTAGCGTCTAACTGATCACGTGATCCGATTTGTGACTTTAGGGTGCATTTTCACTTAACGCCGTGACGCTAGATTTCAGCGTCAAGCATCAATAAAAACAAATTGACGCTAGCGTCTGTTGACACTGGCGTGAAAACAACTTAGCGTACAAGTTTAGATAGCTTGATTCTTTCGTTCTTCGAATTGAGAATTGAAAAGATACAATATACAATTTTGTCCGCATAGAACGTGCTTTTTCGAGAAGCTACTGCATGTAATTAATATTATATATTAACAATTTTCGCTTTTCTTTTCACTGGATTTAAACACAATTGTTTTGATCAAACACTTGATCAAGGATTCGTCAAACACTCAACTGCTGTTTATGATAACAAGACCGAATAATTTGATGACTCTCTCTCTCTATTTTTTTATTTTGAAAATTATTATTTTCTCTTTCGCAGACTGAAGAAGAAGGCACTGAGAAAGAGTTTGCGAATCTTACCGAAGATGAGAGAGTTTTAAAGCTGCCATAATTCGTCGAGAACATTATTATTCATCATATAGAATTATAGAACAATACATCTATTGGCATGTGGCATCAGCGTTCTGGGAAAAATTCGAGAATACAGAGTACAGCCAACAGGGATTGTTCAAGCATGCTGTGGATGATCTGTACATTATGTTTACAGAGTTTCTACCTGTTCTAAAAATGTTGGAATATATAAGAAGGACAAGTATGCGGCTACGGATCCATAAAGCACCAAAAATGATATGGAGGCACAATTCAAGCTCATTGTCAGAGCTACATTGTTGAAACAATTATTACTATTGTGTCACGAATGTACTATAGATCAGATCTATAAAATTGCCTTTAATGTATTCTGTAATTCAGACAACTCTTCTCAAGGTAAATATTTATCTTAATATAATCACTTTGTGATTTATCTAATGCTTATGAGATATATACAGAAATATATGTCTTAAATCAGATATATCAATTAATAGAAAACTAGTTGATCTGAAATTATTGGAGAGACTCGTAGGAAATTGCACTCACATATCATTAATTTATATTTGTATCAAGAATCATCTAATTCAAAAAACATGCGACAACATTTGACAAGTCATAATAGATTTCATTAGTAAACGTATGTTTTTATCTCTCTTTTTATTAATCTCATATAATTTATAATAATAATTATAATAATGATAGTCATATGTAATATCTATGATGTAATGTTTTATTTTTTACAGTGGCTCGAAACTGTTGTCATAATTTAGCGGGTAAGAATCTGTTTTGGTGGTTTTTCGAAAACGGTTGCACTAACTGATGAAATCCATAGTGCCATAAATAAATTTAAACAGAAATTATTTCTATTTCCTGTATGAAACATACATCAAGATATGGATCGATCATCTATTCAATATAATATAATAGGTACAAATGTCGAATATATATATATATATATATATATTTATAAATTTTATTCATAAAAACATGTATTTGCATGCTATACTTTTTTCCAGAATATCTCGAGTCACAATCTGCGGTGAATGATCTGAATTTGGCTGGGAGGAACGGCTCAATGGAAGGATCTTAGGAATTTTCAGAAAGCAATTAAAACGAGACTCTTACATACCGGGGTGAACACCCCGGATATAGATCGCCGCTATAAAAAGATCAAATAAAAATTGTCAAGTATCTCGATCTAACGAGAGTTCTTCTGGAAGCTGTCAAGCTGTCAATGGAACCTATCAAGTGAGATCTCTACAGCTTATTGCATATAGATTCTTATGTGTCCGTTTGTTATCTATATTGATTTGTCGAATACGTTTATTTCTTCAGGAGTTTTATTTGGAAAGCAGAGAGGACATCGTACGTTCTGTCGTTAACTGTCCGCTCGAAGATTCGCCGAACAATTTGGTCGACGAATTGGTAAAGGACGTGCAATTAAACAACAGTTGGACGATCAGCGAGACTGAGGATTGGAAAAGGTGAATGCCGGATCCTGTCAACGTTAATCCCAGTAAACCGCGAAATTTCATTAGTCGTGTTATAAAAGCAGCTGTGTGTTGTACTGGCTGGCTTCAGTATTGTATAGCGTCAGTATTAAACATAGAATTTGTATTTTCAGCTAAAACAACGCAGCAAGGTGTCTGACATAATCTCTACCCTGGTGAAGGTGTACAGCAGTCAGGATTTATTTGTCAATGAGTATCGCACAATTTAGTGAAGGAGTATCAAGCTACAACTCAACTCGATTATCTTAATTGGAATCCAAGCAAAACAGATACATAAAATATCTAAGAAATACAAAATATAAGTGTGATCATATAAATATAAAATTATATTATATTATATATAATATTATATAAATATTATATAAAATATATTATATTATTAAATTATATTATTAAATATAAAGTATTATATTAGAAGAAAAATATTTCTATTGCTTGTTTTCAAAATTAAATATCTTTTTCTAAGATTATTATTCTAGAATTTTAGAAAATATAACGCGAGTGACTAATTTTTTATAATTCCACTGTTCTGATATTTTTGATTATCTTATATTAGAAAATATATTGTTATTTGATATAAATATTTTATTTATTAAATATTACTCGAAATAAATATTTTATATTTAATAAATATATTTTCTAAAATTCAATATATATATGAATATGTAATATAAATTCCACGCGCATGCGCGAGAAATCCAATACACGATTTATTAAAATTATTATTGATTAATAATACGTAAAAAATAATATAATGTATTTTATATTTTATTTATAATATAAATATATATCTATTATTTATTTTTATTATTTATTTTTTATTGTAACATATAATTTAATTTATTTTTATTTATGCAAGACCGTGATTACAATAAATTGTACAGAAAACAGAAAAATAAACATTTAATAATAATAAAACATCATTAATTCTAGTACTCTGCGTTGATACCACTGCTT